>NW_015505358.1:1067311-1073277 GCF_001515645.1 Sinocyclocheilus grahami | reverse complement strand
CATATATATATATATATATATATATATATATATATATATATATATATATATATAAAACATTTGTCAATGTCATAATGCAAACAAATATTATATTATATATTAGTAAACAGCAATGTTATATTAGTTTCATAGATGTACTATTATAGGTTTTGTTAGTTACTTTAAATTATATATCATTTTTATATTTTCTGTTTTCATATTACTTTTAATTTAAGTTTGAGTAATTTTGTTGTGTTTTGGGGATTTATTAGTCTTTAGTTTTTCATGTTTGACAGTTTTTTATAAATTTTTATCTATTAGTTTTAGCTTATTTAGTTTGAATTATTTTTGTAATTTACGTTAAACTAAACAAAAATGCCTTGTCAACAAGCTGAAATAAGATGAGTTTTCATATTTAATTTTATTTCAGTTTAGTAAAAAATGTGTTTTGTTTCAAGTAATGAAAATTTATTTGAATGGCTTTAGTCTTAGCTTTAGTTATCACCCTGGTAAATGGCCCGCAAAATAATCCTAAAAAGGCATAATTTATTTTCTCAAAATATGATTTTGGGGTTAAATGTGACCTGGACATGTTTTTGTGTGATTTATCCAATCATCAAAACAACCCTATAATGCTGGTCTCCAAGAAACCGTCTGACCTGCTTCATAACAACGAGAAATCAGAGGGAAAACATTAGTCAAAAACAATTAGTGAAAAACACTAACACAGTGGCTGGTTACCGCCGGAACACAAACTCGTACGACTCGACAAGACAGAATGTTTTGCTTGTGTTCTGTGGTTTAATGGTGATGTTTGGCAGGGAACTTTATCAATGTTTGCCGAAACTCAGAGTCCCTGTGAGACGGGCAGTTCGATAAGTGTTTCTCATTTGCATCAAAAACAGTTTCTGGTATTTAGATACGGCTCGAGTCCTTCAGTGTAGGTCTGTGGGATTTTTAACTCATTTTAACATCGAGCAGGTGAAAATCTGATGACTTCTATCCCAAAGTTTAATGCTTAAAGCGATAGTTCACCCAAGCAATAGTTTCTTTCTTCTGCTGAACACAAAAGAAGATATTTTGAAGAATGTTGGTAGCCAAACAGTTGCTGGTAGCCATAAATACTATGGAAGTCAATGGCTACCGGCAACTGTTTGGTAACATTCTTTGAAATATCTTCTTTTGTGTTCAACATAAAGGTTTGGAACAACTTTAGGGTGAGTAAAGGATGACAAAAGTTTCATTTTAAGGTGAACCATCCCTTTTAAGATTCAGGGTTTGTGCTCTTCTCTGGTTCCAAAATGGTCCTGAATGACATTAAGCAAGCTTCATCATGCAGAACGTGAACTTACTGTATACAAACCACATCACGACGGACTGAAACTCAATAAATATACCACATTACACAATCGGGCCGCAGCCGGGAGGTCTCAGTTTTGGGTTTTGCGACGGTGTGAATAAGTAAACGTGTTGTCAACGGACGATGCTGCAACGACTTATTTCTAAGAACGATGAGACCACACATTCCTACAAGCCTCGCTCCCCCTGGAAAAACTCCACCAAGGCCATTTATTTAAACAAAACACTTTGCCAATTTGTCCTCCCTGCTCGACAGCAGAGAAGCTAATTGACTCGGGCACCGAACACTTCTGACATATGTCAGCGTGAGCACCTGGACTGGAGATGGCAGCCGTACTTCCACATCTCAACCCCAAACATCCGGCCGGCGTTCCCTCACCGAGCTGCAGGCGTCTGGGCTTCGGGACGGGGTTGAGTCTGGCTCTGGCAGACGTATTTTAACCAGTCTGTGTGCTGATGAATGGAAGTCTCTTAGCTTAAAACCAGCCCGAGCGCTGGAACCGATTCTTGAATGGCTAAATATAAATATATCCGACTCATTATTACCACAGACCACCTATCACCAAGGCAGACAGCAGAGTCCGCAAAGCAAACAGTGTCAACAAAATGCAATGAAAATGCTAACTGGGCAAACAGAAGTAGGTAAACAAAAACAGCTCTGGGTATAGTTTTCTGGCAGAACACACTGATCTAGATCAGTTTCTGGACCTCTCATGTCCGCTTCTTACCTGAAAAGAAACACAGTTTCACTGAAGTAGATGGTGATGTTCTGTAGACAGTAATGCCTCTTGATGAAAGAAAATTAATTTTACTTTTAAAAAAGCAAACAGACTGGAAGACTTTCAATCTTTATATAAAGCCCTCCTGAACAGACGGGTAAATCTCACCTGCCATATTTCACCCAAAAATCACAAGAAAGACAATTATATTTTGCCTAATGTGCAGACAATTAAGTATCCCCCCCCCAATTCATGCTACTATTATCTCATTAATATTTGACTACAATTAATATAAAAACAATTGTAGTATACTCAATATTTAGATATAATTCATATAATAGATTATTTCTAATATTATTATTAAATGAAAATAATGTGCATTTTATTTTAATTTATTATAAAAACACATTATAATATATTATATATATATTAAAATATATATTATATATGATGTATATTTTTTATATATTTACACAATTAACATAACAGATTATTATTATTTAATAATATTTAATAATATAGATTATTGTTATTATTAAATAAAAATGTGTGAATTTAATTAATTAAAAACAATTACATTAAAATGTATATATAAATAATCAAATTAAAATGAATGAATTAATTAAAAACTATTTTATAATAAATAGAATCCAATCAGAATCAGTCTTGAAAGTAATCAGAAATTACATACATTTTAAAAGTAATTCATATTATAATTGACAAAAAAAATGAATACATGCATAAAACTTAAATTTCTCCATGCAAAAGAATATATTTTTGGGGTGAAATATGACCTGGACGTGGAGTCACACAGATATGTTGAAAAGGTATGAAATGAGGTGTTACCCACATGAACATCAAAAAGTCTTCCAAAGTACAATACAGGAACTGTGTCTGAGAGACCAAAATAAATCTCTGAACTTGACTTCACCAGCTGGCTACTGGTCATTAAATGGATTTGTACACTGGACTCATAAATATATTCATTAGAAGCACAGACTTCGGCAATTTTCAAATTTACAACGGTGGTTTGCACTGAAAGGGTCGTACAGCAAAATTGCTGTCGTTGCAAAAAAACTACCCTGGAGACTGATAGAAAGACTGGAATCAGAGAAACTCCTGAGGAATAAAGGTCTAAGAAAGCAGAGCCTGCCAACATCTGCACCTGGTGCTACAGGAAAACACCGAGTGAACTCTGTTTCACATGTCAGGAGAAACGTCAAGGCTTTTCACAGGCATGTTCGCTTATTCTGCAACTAGTCATTCCAGTTAGAGGAAGCTGACGCTGGATTAACAATTTCTCATTCAGATTACAGAACCTAAACTAATACAACTACATCATCAGTCTTTACCTAAGAGTCTTTCAATGAGAGTCAATTCAATACAACTAAACACAAGAAAAGTTTAAAGCACCCTAATCATCTTCTTATCACTTTAAATAATCATACTTTTATAATTAATAAAGTGTATGAGTTTGACCAGAACACATTTATTAAAGTCTCTTCTTAGAAATACGTATATAAAGGGATAGTTCACCCCAAAATGAACATTTTGTCATCATTTACTCACCCTCAAGCTGTTTCAAAGAAGATATTTTGAAGTAACCAAACAGGTGCCGGTAGCCATTGACTTCTATATTATAGAGAAAACACCATGTATGTAAATGGCTACTGGCAACTGTTCGGCAACTATCTCTTTAAATTACGACACAGTCAATTCATATTTTAAAAACAACTGCAGAACATGAACGATGCAGCTGTTTTAGAGGTAAACCAACAGTATCTTACATACAGCATGATGCCGAGCACTAGAGGTCACTGTAAGGATCTCATAAACTTCTGCTTGTATGGCACACAATGGAGAGATGCTCCACTAAACACTCGTCATCATTCCTGACCGTCTATCAGTGTACAATCACTCAAAGTGCTTAAGAGAAGTCCTGAACGATCTGCTTTCACTTAACGACTGCATCTCAGTCTGAAGGCAGATCATTTCTGCCTTTCTGTTCACACATGCAGAGACTGAGACTCAACAACAAGCCAATGGATTCTGCTGAGTCACAGACACTCAGACCTGCTGTCCTGCTCCAACTCAAGCTGCTGGAGATCAAACACTTCAGATTTTGCTTTTGATCAGCATCTGGTTTTGCTCCAAGACACAGGTTTTAGATTAGAGCAAAACTGTTGAGAAGTACCTAAACTGTTTTTTATGCAAAACTGCATTTTGATGGTTTTAAGTTCCCAACAGTCAATATTGATTGCAAAAAGCAAACTGTGTTTGAGAGTTTGATGCCTTTGACATCATCAAAAGATATGAGAAGAGTTTCCTCTGCTTATAAACGTAGATTTATACATGATTACATGGTAAGTTGCATTTGATTATTTTCATTTAGCATTGCTTTTTCATACTACCAGGATCTTCTGCAAAACACAAAAGAACATCGGGTTCCCAAACAACATTGGACCCCACTGACTTTAAATGTAGGAGGAAAAAAACACTATATTTTCCTTTAAGTTTAACAGAGAAAATAAAGTTTTCTCCTCTTTTCTAGAAGAAGATAATATTTATACATGATTATATTGTTAGTTGAATTTAACTATTTTAATTTAGCTTTACATTTTTTATACTACCAGGAACAAACCTACAACAAACCAGTTGAAAACCACAGATTTCGAGGACAAACATCTCTTTCTTACAAGAATGCATTGAACAGAAGATGATGATTTATGTGGGATTTCATGCAAAATTGTTCTACTTAAAAGGAGAGTTCACAAAAAAAATTTCATCATTTCCTCACCCTCATGTCATTCCAAGCCTGCATGATATTCTTTCTAGTGGTCGACCGATATAGTTTTTTTGACAGCCGATGCCGATATCTTGGAAAGCAGGGTGGCCGATGGCCGATATAAAGCCGATATAATTGTATTTTAATTCATATTTAAGAAATTTGAAATCATTTGAAAATGGATTAAAAAATAATTTGTAAATTACTTCTACTTTAGATGACAAAGTATTTTCCACAAATAAATAAATATTTAATAAAAATAGAATTAAAAGGAAGTAAACTGTAACCAACAGAGCACTCAGTATTCTGGGAAGTTTGTGTGCATTTGGAATCATATTTTTTCAAATAAAGCCAAGGTAACACTAATTTTCATACAGCACACAGTGAAAATGACATGAATATGACAGTGGACAAATGCCGTCAAAATAAAAGTCCTGCCTCGAACGCATCAGCCAAACAGAAAAACGTACCGGCCGATGCCGATATTTGAAAAATGCCAAATATCGGCCGATATATCGGTCAACCACTAATTCTTCTGCAGAACGCAAGAGAAGAAATTTGGAAGAGCGTTGGGTTCCCAAACAACATCGGATCCCTTTGAATTTCATTATACACACAAAAAACAAAGGCATTTTTCAAAAGATCTTTTTTGTTTCACAGAGGAAATAATTCATACAGGTTTGGAAGCAAATGAGGTAAATGACGATGACCGAATTTTCATTTCTAGGGTGACCTATCCTTTTGAGTTGTTGTCAGGCAATAATTCATTGCAAAAAGCAAAAAAGCTAAATCTGTTTAAGTTCGATTGGACAGATGACCTATGACATCATCAGCAAAAGATGAGAGAAGAGTTTTATCCAGACATTTATACATGATTATAGTTAATTGCATTTGATTAATTTCAATTTGCATTGCTTTTTGATGCTACCAGAACAAACCTACAGCAAACCAAGATACATTTTCTTTTTCCCGCTAGAATGCAATGCACAGATGATGATTTATGCATGATTTAATGCATAAATACTTTGATGCAAAATCACTTTAAGTACATTTACATAATTATGCATTTGTCAGATGCTTTTATGCATAGCAATATGCACGCATTCCAAATATATATATATATA
>NW_015505358.1:1065512-1067145 GCF_001515645.1 Sinocyclocheilus grahami | reverse complement strand
TATATATATATATATATATATATATATATATATATATATATATATATATATATATATATGAAAATGCATGCACATACACCTCTAAACAATACAGTTTCTAACTGTTTTCAGAAGGCAAACTGACCAGAGACACCATAAATCATGAGGCATAATGTGACAGACACCCGAGGGAGTATGCAAGGTGTAAAAATGTAACTTCATCCATGTCTTCTGTCACACACACCACACACACACACACTGACAGTGCGGCGTGAAATGTTTTGCAGGCCATCTGGGAAGGATTTATTGTGCAATTTGGTTTATTACCGCTGTGGTCTTCGGCTAAGTAGCTCGCTCACAATTACATTCCAAGCAGCACTACACCTGGCCTCTCCGAACAATAACAAATCCACGAGGGAGGAAACCCAAAATTAATGAAAGGTTATCGCCATCATGCCCGGTTTAGAGCTCACTGCTGAGACGAGCGGGTTATTTATAGCCCTGCGAAAATAAACACCAAAATATCGCCGTAATGCCAGACAGACTTTGTCATTCTGGAATCGCCAAATGAAGAAAAACACAAGGAGATCGGCCACTTTGAGGAATTTACAAGGTGCTGAAAGGCAGATATGCATGGAGACATTCTTCAAAGCTCAACAGCTGGCTATCTGAAATCTCATGCAATGCTTTCTTGAGTTCATTACACTGAAAATATGCTGTATATTACATGCAATACTACTGTATGTATGTCATGTTGTTATATATCATATCAGTTATTTTATAGCCTTTTATAGATCTGATTGGAAGCACGTGCATCTATAAATCTGCTTGGAGCCGGTGTCAGAAAATAAAAGACGTGCTTTGGAAATCAATATTTACCTTCTTTTCAGAAGTACCAGAGACACCAGTCGAACCCTCACCTGTTATGGCAATATTTGGAGTGCCGTAATATGATTTTAGTGCTAAAAAGTTTAATAGCATTTGCCAGCCTTATAGCAAGCAGAATTGTACTAATCAAATGGAAATATTGTATTAGAGACCTCATGCATCATCCAATAAGGGGAGAAGGGCACTTTTCAGTAAAAGATAAGAGCCATTATGTTGATTGGCAGCCAGTCTTGACTTGTATAACAAATTAGTTAATCATGTCTTAATAACTTTTGTTATTACCATCTGATAATACTCATAATATACTTCTACAATATGCATTACTATTATTATTGCATTAATTTATAATTTATATAAATATATAAATAGATAGGTGAGCCAACTGAATATAATGCATCATATTTTTCTCCATACTTTGAATTATTTATTCATGTATAATATAATAATTGTGAAAGATTTATTATTTTTGTAGCGTCTGGACCACTCAAACACACAATATATATTTTGTTAGCTAGATTTAACAAATACTCTGTAACACCCCAGGAAGCTGAACAGGCCCCTGGTTCCATAGCAATGCTGACACCCGATACATTTACGACCTCCTGGAATTTAGGTGAAGAAAATCGCTTCCTTGCCCATAAGGAAAATCCACAAGGGAAGGACTTTTCTTTGCTAATTAATTAATAGGAAAACCTTTCTTTGAATGAACACACATGATCCTTCAGGTCATAGGGTATATTATTGTCATCGTGTATTTTGTCTTTGA
>NW_015505358.1:1064242-1064985 GCF_001515645.1 Sinocyclocheilus grahami | reverse complement strand
CTTATAATCGAAACACACTCCTGTCATCCTTTCACTATATGTAATCCTACCTTGCTTAGTATCTATGAATTCGCCTTCTTATGATCGAAACAAGCGTGTATATTATATATTGGTACATAGGCAATATATATTAGGCTCCTGAGAATCTTTAGTAATTTCGATTCAAGTCCACTTGCAAATTACCATGCTTAGAGACAAAGGGTCGTGAAACCCTCCAGCAATTGCCACCTCCTGCTTGGAATTTCCATCTTTCTCATTGGACAAGCCCATCTTGAAAGGCGGGGATCCTCTCCGACCTTAAAGGCCCTGCTCCAGGGACCCTCCCAGTCGGTGGTTTGTTGGAATTCTGAGAGGGGGTGAGAAAAACGCTCCCAGTAACCCTAAGCTCGCGCCAGGCTTCGGCTTAGTCCTTTCCATTCATCAAGTTACTCTGACTCAAACTGTTTCTTTTCATCGACCCAAATTCAGCAAAGATCAACTGGAAACCTTAAGATTGCATCAGGAATCTCTTTCAGACAGACGAGACTCGCAAGTATCAAACTTAGTCTTATTAATTGATGCATTAAGTATCAGTTACACCTTTTTACAAAGGTGTGTTTGAACTAAGAATCTGACGTATCCCTCAGGTGTAGATCTGCTGAATATGCAAATGGTTCTATAACTTCATAGTCCTTATTTCTCTTTCTGTACTGAGTTAAGCTTTAACCCTTTCCTATACCAACTGTATGTGTGTGTGTGTGTGT
>NW_015505358.1:1059881-1061858 GCF_001515645.1 Sinocyclocheilus grahami | reverse complement strand
ATATTCTCTTTTTATATGACAAATACTCTGTAACCTCAGTTAACAAGCCATATGAGGACCCATGGACCCTTCCCCCCGGAATGCGTAACACCCCAGGAAGTCGAACAGGCTTCTTTGTTGCATGGCAACCAACGCTGATATCACTGGGTTTATTGGCCAAAAGAATGTAAAGCAGGGAAAATCCCTGCATGTCCCAGGGCAAGAGGCAGAGTAGAAATGGACTTTTCTACTAATTAATTCATAGGAAAACCTTTCTTTGAATGAACACACATGATCCTTCTGGTCATTGGGTATATTATTGTCATCGTGTATTTTGTCTTTGAAATTGTATACTGTGATGCAGGTTTATAATCGAAACACACTCCTGTCATCCTTTCACTATATGTAATCCTACCTTGCTTAGTATCTATGAATTTGCCTTCTTATGATCGAAACAAGCGTGTATATTATATATTGGTACATAGGCAATATATATTAGGGTCCTGAGAACTTTTAGTAATTTCGATTCAAGTCCATTTGCAAATTACCATGCTTAGAGACAAAGGGTCGTAAACCCTCCAGCAATTGCCACCTCCCGCTCGGAATTTCCATTTTTCTCATTGGACAAGCCCATCTTGAAAGGCGGGGATCTTCTCCGACCTTAAAGGCCCTGCTCCAGGGATCCTCCCAGTCGGTGGTTTGTTTTAATTCTGAGAGGATGTAAGAAAAACGCTTCCGGAAACGCTAAGCTCGTGCCAGGCTTCGGCCTTGTCCTTTCCATTCTTCAAGTTACTCTGACGCAAACTGGTTCTTTCTCATCAACCAACTTCAGCAAGATTTTGGGCCTTAAGATTGCATCAGGAATCTATTTTCAGACAGACGAGACTTGCAAGTATCAAACTTAGTCTTATTAATTGATACATTAAGTATCAGTTACACCTTTTTACAAAGGTGTGTTTGAACTAAGAATCTGACGTATCCCTCAGGTTTAGATCTGCTGAATATGCAAAGTGTTCCATAAATTTCATTCCTTATGTCTCTTTTCTGTACTGAGTTAAGCTTTAACCCTTTCCTATACCAACTGTATGTGTGTGAGTTTGTGTTTATGTAGTATGTTAGACTAGTTTAAGTGTTTATGTAGTTAATAAAACCTTACTTGTATCACACTTGACGTGGTTCATTGTTTGCTTATAACTGGAGTCACTTAATCATGCAGATTTATGCTACAAGCTTTTGTAGAATTGTACAGTAAGGAAGTTATTTCCCTTAACCAGGAAATTAACGTTCTTAGAATTGACAAGACAGTTGACCCTGAGATGTCAGCTAAATATCTACAGCGGATCTAAAATATTCATAATTAATTATAACTAGTTATGGTTAATTATTCATATTTCCCAGGAGCTGAGTCGCTACATTTTATACCTATATAAATAGACATACAGACAAATAAACATGAGCAAAATATATATAATGGACCATGTTTGTGTTCATATTATTGTACTATAATTTATAATTATGTATTTATTTTATAATATAATGTATAAAAATGTTTTTATTTATATAGATAGATGAGCCAAATGTATATAATGTAATCTCTCTTTATTCATATTTTTGCATTATTGTAATATTTTTATGAATTATACATGTATAATATATTCATTTATTTATTTATTTAGACAGGTAAACATATAATTATTATTATTATTTACTTTATTGTATAATATAATATTTATAAAAAATGATAGATATATTTAAATCTATATCAATCTATCTATACATACATGAATGTGTGTGTGTGAGTGTGTAAATGTATATACATAAATATCATCAGACCAGAGAATCTTATTTCTCACCATCTCGGAGTCCTTCAGGTGTTTTTTAGCAAACTCCATGCGGGCTTTCATGTGTCTTGCACTGAGGAGAGGCTTCCGTCGGGCCACTCTGCCATAAAGCCCCGACTGGTGGAGGGCTGCAGTGATGGTTGACTTTCTACAACTT
>NW_015505358.1:1041411-1059744 GCF_001515645.1 Sinocyclocheilus grahami | reverse complement strand
GCCTTGCCACAATTCTGTTTCTGAGCTCTTCAGGCAGTTCCTTTTGACCTCATGATTCTCATTTGCTCTGACATGCACTGTGAGCGGTAATGTCTTATATAGACAGGTGTGTGGCTTTCCTAATCAAGTCCAATCAGTATAATCAAACACAGCTGGACTCAAATGAAGGTGTAGAACCATCTCAAGGATGATCAGAAGAAATGGACAGCACCTGAGTTAAATATATGAGTGTCTCAGCAAAGGGTCTGAATACTTAGGACCATGTGATATTTCAGTTTTTACCTAACCCTTCTTTAATAAATCTGCAAAAATGTCAACAATTCTGTGTTTTTCTGTCAATATGGGGTGCTGTGTGTACATTAATGAGGAAAAAAAATTAACTTAAATGATTTTAGCAAATGGCTGCAATATAACAAAGAGTGAAAAATGTCATGTATATAATTTTTTTTACATTACTACATTTAGTATTTTATTAGTGCTGTCAAATCGATTAATCACATCCAAAATAAATGTTTGTGTTTACATAATATATGTGTATGGACTGTGTATATTTATATGTATATATAAATACACACGCATGTATATATGTAAGAAATATATATATATATATATATAAATATAAATTAAGGATGTGCAAATTATAGTCAACATAAAAGCATAAAGCAAGAGCCTGGTCATCTGGTGGTGGGACATTTCCTCTGGGTGCAGCTGCTTTCTTCAGCGGGCAGGGGAACAGATGAGGGGCATCAGAACTTTAAACAGACCCCACTGATCTGCTCAATAAAACGTGGCTCTGGAAACTGCAAGACCCCAAAGCCATGTCAAAGAAAAGCGAGGAGATTTTGATATACTGGTAATAATAGGGTCTGAAATCTTTTGTTGCCAAGAGTGAGTCAGCGCTACACAAATATTTAGCTTGATTCGGCTTGTGTTCGCATGCATATTCTGCTTCTATATGACAGATTCAGCCACCGTGAGGGTTTGGCTCTGAGAGGAGAAACACAAAAATACCACACTGAATCTGAGCGTGTAAAATAAATGCAGACCGTTGGCTCGCCTGATTTAAGAGCTCTCAGATTCGACAGGCTAAAGGTTAAAACAATGAATGTTAAGAGCTGCTTTACTCCTTTTTGCAGCTACGGGGTGAAAGGTTAAATCCACTGCAACGTGTCAGAGTTTGCTACGTGAACTCTGAGAGATAATTCTCCCAGCCAGCTTCCAAACTCCAGGCGCCCTCTGAGCAAAAGCAATTATATCTGCAGTCAGTGTGCCAGTAAAGCGCAGGCCGCTTCCCGGTGATATTTGCTGGGCTCCGTTCAGGGGAATTCTGCTCCGGTACACTCAGTGTTTTGCTTGTGGTAACGGCATGACAAGGTGTAAGCCGGGGAGGAACGCTGTTTATCCCACCAGTGAAAGCAACTGGCTTTGTAAGCGCAGTTATTTACTTAACTCTGTGCAATTCTCATATCACATTGCAGCGGTCATCCGTTTCAGAAGGCTGAAAAAGCCGAGGAAGCATTTGAAGTAGGTGGTGTTCCCGTTTGGGCCGTCTCTGATGATGCTATTTATACTTAATTACAGATTGCTTTAAAACCCTTTTCCAGATGCAAATGTCTCAAGCCGAACATGTGCACAAGAATGTGTCATGATAGATACCTTAAACTCTTATCAGCGCATACACTTGAACCCAAATGACCTTTGATCATTATTACTGGCATTAATACATGCAGCCATAAGCTATTACGATCAACTATACACTTGATATTGAAATTAAGAGTGTGAAATCTAAATACATGCACTTTGTTTAAAAAAGGTCACTTTAATGGTCTTATTGTGCCCTTTATTTCTTTAAAAGAACATACAAAATGTTATTCTAGAGAAAAAATTGTTTTCATAAATTAAGCGAAATAAAAATCAAATAAAACTTCTCCATCTCCTAAACAACTTTTTTGCTGGCATAACCAAGGCCATGCAGCAGGGAATATTAAAATTAGAAAGTAATATTAAAGGGTGCTTTAATAGTCTTATTGTGCAAATTTTTTCCCTTTAAAATAACACACACTACATTCAAAAATATGTATTGTCTTGCGTGTTGTTCCAAACCCATAAGACCTACGTTCATCTTCGGAACACAATTTAAGATATTTTTGATGAAATCTGAGGGCTCTCTGACCCTCCCATAGACAGCAAGGTAACTACCACGTTCAAGGTCCAGAAAAGTGCCAAGATGATCGACAAAGTAGTCCGTGTGAAATCAAAAATAATGTTGTGAACAAAAAAACTTGTCGTGAACACGCATTCACAAGTGACGCAGTAAAGACAAAAATGTGGAATAAAGTCATTAATTTAGTTTTCTTTGCGCAAAAAAAGTATTCTCGTAGCTTCGTAACTTTACAGTTGAACCTCTTGTGACACACGGACTACTTTGTCAATCATCTTGGCACTTTTCTGGACCTTAATCGTGGTAGTTACCTTGCTGTCTATGGGAGGGTCAGAGAGCCCTCAGATTTCATCAAAAATATCTTAAATTGTGTTCCGAAGATGAACGAAGGTCTTACGGGTTTGAAACAACACGAGGGTGAGTAATTAATGACAGAATTTTCATTTTTGAGTGAACTAACCCTTTAACCAAGGCCATGCAGCAGGAAAAAGTAATATTAGAGAGTAATATTAAAGGTCACTTTAATGGTCTTTACATACACTACATTATTCTAAAAAAATATAAAAATTGTAAATTCAAAATAAAATAATTTCTGAAAAAAATAATAAAAATCTCTCTGACATTGTGTAACTACAGGTATTTTCATTGACTCACGAGGTTGACGAGCTGGGTGTGCACTATGTCCTCCACCAGAGCGGCGGTCTCGTGCAGTGGTCTGCGAGCATCACCAAGAGCAAACCTGAGAGACAAATACACAAGCAAAACAAGCACTTAGTATATTTAAGCTCCTGACCAACATGTTTCACAATCACCATGTCGAACCCACAACCCTTATTTCAGTTGAGATAAATAATCTAAAATGGATTCTCTATTAATGCCATAACTGTGAGCAAATGTTCATAAAATGGCAATTAACACACAGTTAAGCCCTCAGTTGGGTAATAAAAAGGCATCAGCCATTCATAGCAATAGCTGACATTCATTATAGATGGCTTGAGTTTCCAATGCTAGAGCTATTTACAAAATCTGAGGGCCTTTATTCACAGTTTTTCCCACACTGCATCTGCCAAAGCTTCCCACATCGCAGTGTGCTTAATATCGACACAGCGGTTTCATCCAATAGTAGCACAAACTACCGGACGGCCACAGACTCTCGGTTTTAAAAGAGGAGAAGATGGGAACTTCCATGAGAAGCTCAACACTTTCGACGGAAGAGGCTTCATCAAGCAACACGTCTGGCTATAAACTGCATTTCACAAAGAACCATGACAAATGATTTACACTTACTTCACTAGGGAAAACAATAAGCCATTTTCTTCATGAAGTGATAAGTGACAAGTTATGTCTAACTTAGTTTTCATTTTTGAGAAGAGTTTCTATCATTGGCTTTTATATGTTTGGCTTATTGATTCCTCTCTTCAAACTACACAAAGTTCCTTACTATCCATTAAGTATAAGTATTTTTAACCCTGGCAAAAATTTTAAAAAAGAAAGAAAGAAAAGAAAATACTACAACTAGTGCCTAATTGCATTTTTATTTACTTCATATGGTTCAAAGACACATAAAGCACTTATGGAATCACCTAGTGCTCAAACTCCGGCTCCGTGCATCTGGTTATTGAAGTCTCAACTGTGACCGTCTTCAATTAACTTTTATTGTGTTCCTGTTTTTTTCTACTTCTTTCACTTCAATCCATTTGAATCCAAACACCTCCCAGAGGAAAAACCATAATTTACTCCAGTGTTGTCATTTATTCCACTTGCTTAGTTACAAAGCATTTCAGCTCAGATAAAAAACAAATACAATTATTAAAATGAAATTTGAATTCCAAATTTATTTAAAGTGAAAATTAAATAAAATGAAATAGTTTAATGTATCCCACTTGTTTGGCATTTCAGCTCATACCAGGAGTAGCAAGATAACACAGAGCCTTTAAAATAAAAATAAATATATATTTTTTTTATAAATAAAAATATATTCCACTTGTTTTGCATCTCTGCTCAGACTAGGACACTAGTATGACAACACAAAGCTTTAATAATAAAATAAAAAATAGATAAATAAAAATAAAGTAAAATAAAAAAATCAAACAAAACAGAAAGTGTAGATGCTTCAGACTGAACTGCAATCAGTAGAGGACCATTTTTGCCATCCCAATGTCTTCTTTTCAATATGGGTATTTAACGAATACATTTGACACACTGATACACTTAATACGTTTCTAGCAATGCCATTAGTGGACATGAAAATGTATTTTGACATCACAAAGTATATTTATCATGCATCTCTCTGGAATATTCAATTCTGATCATTATTCCGATGTATTACAAATTTGTAAAAATAAAAATAGTCCTGTTCAGATTGATACGAGAATCATGTTGGGGTCCTGAGCATCCTGCCGGTTTACTTCACAACAATGAACCTGTACATTACTTATTAGACAATTTGGCTTATTTCCTAGCTTTTACAGTTTGATATAGTTTATATAAATGCTAATATTACTCAATATCTCCAAAATAAGGTCCACAATCATGCTGCTGGATTTGAATGAATCCTCCCTCTTCATTTGACTTTGACCAGCTAAAGCGACCTCGGCATCACGATTAGAATTGCATCCCTTCTCTTTCTAGCATCTAAGTGGGCAGCGGGCAGACAGCATCATCTGTTTGCAAAAATAAGCTGAATGTTTGTATAGAGATGTTGGGTTGTGAGCGCGCCTGCGGTGGTGCTCTTTCCATCTCGCCAGCTGCCCGTATTTGCTTAGAAACAGAGAGCAATGTGACTGATGTAAACACATTGATTTGACAGTCCTGATTCCAGAAAACAATCAGTGTTTAAATACAGTGCAGAGATCAGAGATGCTTACAGTAAACATCTCGTCCACAGGGACCCGGGGCCAGACGACCAACACCATACAGTACAGCAACAGAGACAGAGCGACTAGCTAGAAGCAGTTTAAAGAAAAAATAATATTTAAAATGAACATGAACCAGTTTACATTTTCATTACACAATCCTGGTCTTAATTTAAACGATAACTCATATGCACGTTATTCTACAGGAAAAAAGTCTTCATAATCTTTCATCAAAGCGCATTAAGTCGCTCCTCCTCCTTCCTTTTTGCTTGAGGTCAACTAGGACACAAGCTACTGATTAAATGTTTTTTTTAGACATTTCTTTAGGCTATATTTAAATCTATTCATTTAGTAAAATTAATGCTGCTGTTGAAGGTAATAGAGTAATGGCTAACTAGATTTTATATTTGATATGTATTATTTTATTTATATTTTAGTAAATAAAATAATAATGAAATAACAATAAAATAATAAAAATATAAAATGATCAACACACACACACACATATTAAAATATATTTATATATTTTATTTTTAAAGTAATATTTTATTTCTTATTTAAAAAACAAACTATATAAAACTTTTATAATAATATTTGTATTATTTTGAATAAAATAATTAAATTAAAATTGTTTTATTATTTTCATACATACATACATACATACAGTATATATATATAAAATACACGCACACACAAAAAAACAATGTTATTATAAATTTATGTAATATTATATTATTTTCTTCAGTGGTCTGGACCTCTACAAATCACTAAACCTTGTATAAAAATATAAATAAATGACAGTGATGCTTGTAACTTAAAACAACAGAACTATTTGGTTTTACTCACTTCATGGTGGCATCAGGTTTACATGTAATGATTCTAAATTTGAAACATCACAAAATCCACAAAGTTATTGTTACATGGTTAACCAACGCAATTATGATTGTGAATTGATTCAGCAGACGGCTGGTGAAATCTAATTAGGGTTGTAACCAAAGTACAACGTGTTTTATATGAAAACATTTTGTGCTTTCTTTTGTTGCATGTACTCGGCCCTCGGGCCGCACACACCGACTTCACTAACGTGGGCAGGGTTTAAGGATAATATTTTCATTTCACAACGCTAGCGAATCATCTTGGCACTTTTCTGGACCTTAATCGTGGTAGTTACCTTGCTGTCTATGGGAGGGTCAGAGAGCCCTCAGATTTCATCAAAAATATTTTAAATTGTGTTCCGAAGATGAACGAAGGTCTTACGGGTTTGAAACAACACGAGGGTGAGTAATTAATGACAGAATTTTCATTTTTGAGTGAACTAACCCTTTAACCAAGGCCATGCAGCAGGAAAAAGTAATATTAGAGAGTAATATTAAAGGTCACTTTAATGGTCTTTACATACACTACATTATTCTAAAAAAATATAAAAATTGTAAATTCAAAATAAAATAATTTCTGAAAAAAATAATAAAAATCTCTCTGACATTGTGTAACTACAGGTATTTTCATTGACTCACGAGGTTGACGAGCTGGGTGTGCACTATGTCCTCCACCAGAGCGGCGGTCTCGTGCAGTGGTCTGCGAGCATCACCAAGAGCAAACCTGAGAGACAAATACACAAGCAAAACAAGCACTTAGTATATTTAAGCTCCTGACCAACATGTTTCACAATCACCATGTCGAACCCACAACCCTTATTTCAGTTGAGATAAATAATCTAAAATGGATTCTCTATTAATGCCATAACTGTGAGCAAATGTTCATAAAATGGCAATTAACACACAGTTAAGCCCTCAGTTGGGTAATAAAAAGGCATCAGCCATTCATAGCAATAGCTGACATTCATTATAGATGGCTTGAGTTTCCAATGCTAGAGCTATTTACAAAATCTGAGGGCCTTTATTCACAGTTTTTCCCACACTGCATCTGCCAAAGCTTCCCACATCGCAGTGTGCTTAATATCGACACAGCGGTTTCATCCAATAGTAGCACAAACTACCGGACGGCCACAGACTCTCGGTTTTAAAAGAGGAGAAGATGGGAACTTCCATGAGAAGCTCAACACTTTCGACGGAAGAGGCTTCATCAAGCAACACGTCTGGCTATAAACTGCATTTCACAAAGAACCATGACAAATGATTTACACTTACTTCACTAGGGAAAACAATAAGCCATTTTCTTCATGAAGTGATAAGTGACAAGTTATGTCTAACTTAGTTTTCATTTTTGAGAAGAGTTTCTATCATTGGCTTTTATATGTTTGGCTTATTGATTCCTCTCTTCAAACTACACAAAGTTCCTTACTATCCATTAAGTATAAGTATTTTTAACCCTGGCAAAAATTTTAAAAAAGAAAGAAAGAAAAGAAAATACTACAACTAGTGCCTAATTGCATTTTTATTTACTTCATATGGTTCAAAGACACATAAAGCACTTATGGAATCACCTAGTGCTCAAACTCCGGCTCCGTGCATCTGGTTATTGAAGTCTCAACTGTGACCGTCTTCAATTAACTTTTATTGTGTTCCTGTTTTTTTCTACTTCTTTCACTTCAATCCATTTGAATCCAAACACCTCCCAGAGGAAAAACCATAATTTACTCCAGTGTTGTCATTTATTCCACTTGCTTAGTTACAAAGCATTTCAGCTCAGATAAAAAACAAATACAATTATTAAAATGAAATTTGAATTCCAAATTTATTTAAAGTGAAAATTAAATAAAATGAAATAGTTTAATGTATCCCACTTGTTTGGCATTTCAGCTCATACCAGGAGTAGCAAGATAACACAGAGCCTTTAAAATAAAAATAAATATATAT
The DNA here is from genome assembly GCF_001515645.1 of Sinocyclocheilus grahami. Taxonomy (NCBI): domain Eukaryota; kingdom Metazoa; phylum Chordata; class Actinopteri; order Cypriniformes; family Cyprinidae; genus Sinocyclocheilus; species Sinocyclocheilus grahami. The sequence continues at coordinate 1,051,912 of NW_015505358.1, read as the reverse complement.
TTTTTTTATAAATAAAAATATATTCCACTTGTTTTGCATCTCTGCTCAGACTAGGACACTAGTATGACAACACAAAGCTTTAATAATAAAATAAAAAATAGATAAATAAAAATAAAGTAAAATAAAAAAATCAAACAAAACAGAAAGTGTAGATGCTTCAGACTGAACTGCAATCAGTAGAGGACCATTTTTGCCATCCCAATGTCTTCTTTTCAATATGGGTATTTAACGAATACATTTGACACACTGATACACTTAATACGTTTCTAGCAATGCCATTAGTGGACATGAAAATGTATTTTGACATCACAAAGTATATTTATCATGCATCTCTCTGGAATATTCAATTCTGATCATTATTCCGATGTATTACAAATTTGTAAAAATAAAAATAGTCCTGTTCAGATTGATACGAGAATCATGTTGGGGTCCTGAGCATCCTGCCGGTTTACTTCACAACAATGAACCTGTACATTACTTATTAGACAATTTGGCTTATTTCCTAGCTTTTACAGTTTGATATATTTTATAGAAGTGCTAATATTACTCAATATCTCCAAAATAAGGTCCACAATCATGCTGCTGGATTTGAATGAATCCTCCCTCTTCATTTGACTTTGACCAGCTAAAGCGACCTCGGCATCACGATTAGAATTGCATCCCTTCTCTTTCTAGCATCTAAGTGGGCAGCGGGCAGACAGCATCATCTGTTTGCAAAAATAAGCTGAATGTTTGTATAGAGATGTTGGGTTGTGAGCGCGCCTGCGGTGGTGCTCTTTCCATCTCGCCAGCTGCCCGTATTTGCTTAGAAACAGAGAGAGCAATGTGACTGATGTAAACACATTGATTTGACAGTCCTGATTCCAGAAAACAATCAGTGTTTAAATACAGTGCAGAGATCAGAGATGCTTACAGTAAACATCTCGTCCACAGGGACCCGGGGCCAGACGACCAACACCATACAGTACAGCAACAGAGACAGAGCGACTAGCTAGAAGCAGTTTAAAGAAAAAATAATATTTAAAATGAACATGAACCAGTTTACATTTTCATTACACAATCCTGGTCTTAATTTAAACGATAACTCATATGCACGTTATTCTACAGGAAAAAAGTCTTCATAATCTTTCATCAAAGCGCATTAAGTCGCTCCTCCTCCTTCCTTTTTGCTTGAGGTCAACTAGGACACAAGCTAATGATTAAATGTTTTTTTAGACATTTCTTTAGGCTATATTTAAATCTATTCATTTAGTAAAATTAATGCTGCTGTTGAAGGTAATAGAGTAATGGCTAACTAGATTTTATATTTGATATGTATTATTTTATTTATATTTTAGTAAATAAAATAATAATGAAATAACAATAAAATAATAAAAATATAAAATGATCAACACACACACACACATATTAAAATATATTTATATATTTTATTTTTAAAGTAATATTTTATTTCTTATTTAAAAAACAAACTATATAAAACTTTTATAATAATATTTGTATTATTTTGAATAAAATAATTAAATTAAAATTGTTTTATTATTTTCATACATACATACATACAGTATATATATATATAAAATACACGCACACACAAAAAAACAATGTTATTATAAATTTATGTAATATTATATTATTTTCTTCAGTGGTCTGGACCTCTACAAATCACTAAACCTTGTATAAAAATATAAATAAATGACAGTGATGCTTGTAACTTAAAACAACAGAACTATTTGGTTTTACTCACTTCATGGTGGCATCAGGTTTACATGTAATGATTCTAAATTTGAAACATCACAAAATCCACAAAGTTATTGTTACATGGTTAACCGACACAATTATGATTGTGAATTGATTCAGCAGACGGCTGGTGAAATCTAATTAGGGTTGTAACCAAAGTACGATGTGTTTTATATGAAAACATTTTGTGCTTTCTTTTGTTGCATGTACTCGGCCCTCGGGCCGCACACACCGACTTCACTAACGTGGGCAGGGTTTAAGGATAATATTTTCATTTCACAACGCTAGCGTATGTCTTGCTTAGGTAGATAAAAAGAGCGGCTTTATCCCCGTTCAATCAGCAACTACTGTTATCCGAACCAAAGCACTGAATCAAGTCAATGAGGCAGTTTTAAGCCCAAGATAAACTGCAGAACAGCAAATGCTGTTTATATTTCAGACGCTCTTGTGGGCCGAAGAGACAAGCATAAGATCCACACAGGGAGAGGAAGGGAGAAACTGAGGATGGAGGAAGTTTCTAGACTGTATCGTGCCGTCCTTAAACACCGTCACGCAGTCTGAGCGCCTCACCTGGGATCTGACATCACAACACTGAGAGAAAACATCCTCGTATCCTGGAAACAACTACAGAACCAAAAATAATAAACCTTTATAGACGTCCAGACCATTGACTCAAGCTAACCAAAGTCTTATGCCTCAGAAAAAATTAACTTAATAAATAAAATAATACCTCTTAATAAATAAATATGTCATTATTAAAATATAATTCTAAAATTCTAATTATTATATAATTAAAAAAACATTAAAATAACCAAAGTCTTATTCTTCAGAACACTTAAAAAAATAAGTACACATTTAATAAACAATATAATAATTTAATAAATAAAATAACACTTATTAATAATTACAACAAATAAAATAATAGTGGTACAATTAAAAATGTAATGATGAAAATAATAATAATATAATTATTATATAATTAAAAATATAAAAACCATAATAATAATAATACTATTATTATTATTATTATTATTATTATTTTAATTGGTCATCAGGAGTAAATTAATTAGTTCAACTTATTTAAATAATATATTATTGTTGCATTGCACAATTACTTTAATTAGTCTTTTTGCAATGTGACAAATTCTTGTGTAATGCAAAATATAATTTCATGTTTTTTTAATTAATAAGAACTGTTTTTATAATTGTATGATGATTATTATTAAACCATTTACAGTCAAAACATGTGTAAATTAATTACTTCAATTCATTTAAATAATATATTATTCTTGCAATATAGTAATGAGAATTTGGAGGAGAAAATGTGGTAAAAAAAGGCTTATTTTGTTGATGCTAAATATAATTACTTGTTTTGTTTAAATAAATAAAATAATAAAATACAAATTATTAATAATAATGATAATAATTAATTAATTACTTAAATTTATTTAAATAACACACTGTTTTCCTATTACAGTAATGAGAATTTGGTGGAAAATGTGTCACACTGCAAACAATCTTAATGGTCTGAAAAACAGGCGTAATTTTGTTAATGCTAAAAATAATTTCTTGTTTTGTTTTTTTTTCTCCTCCCAAGGGTAACAAGTGACCTAGACATGTACGGAGACTCACTCATAACAAAGCTGTATAAATTCATCTAGATTTTGACTACCAACAAATCAAAGCCCTGACAGTTTGAGCAGGATCTGTGATTTTCATCAACGACTTCAGCACTGGGTGGCTTTCGCGTGAGATCACAGCACAAGGAAAGCATCTAAATATTGTGGGTCACTTTAAAGACACCGAATGAGAAAAAAAGCCAGTGTTTAGCTACAGTATAAACCGGAAAATGTGAATATTTCCTGTGTATCTAATTTCGGCCTTAGAAACCTTTTAGTCCTTCTCCGGACCGTTCCTTAACACTTTATCCAGGATTTTTCCACTTTGAGCTGTATTTAGAGCGTGTGTGTGTGTGTGTGTGTGTGGAGTTTTCCAGGCTCTGAGGCGTTTATAGTGATAGGGTGGGGTTGAGCTGGACCTGGGCTATTTTCAGACAGCGGGGCGACGGAGAAACAGACGTGAAGTTTGATACGAGGGACAGACATTAGTGAGTATTCTGAGCTCTGAAGTACTGCAATGAGAAAGTCCAGATTACAAAACACGCCAAATCTGTAAGAAACGTAAAGGGTCACACGGTTATCGGTATCGGCCAAAATTTTCATATCGGTGCATCCCTATTTAAAATCAACAGGAAGACAAAATCAGTGATCCTGATCTTATTGTAAATGATTCATCAGTGCACGTTATTCCACTTTTCAATTCTATTGGATTCAAGTTTAGTCTTGCCTTCCTTTTTTCCATAATGAACATACAGTTTAACTCAGAAAACCATCCAATTACAGAAATAAAATGGGCTAAAATATTAATTTACTCAAAACATGCAAAGTCATTTTGGATATGTAAGCAAGTATGTGCAACAGGATATGATGTCATGCTCTTGGGCTTCTGTTTTTGTTTAAATAAACAACAAATAACTAAAATAATATACTTAACTTTCCTGTAACAATGCAAATCATGCAGGCCCATGCTATAAGTATGTGTGACATACTATTGGTCAAACATCTTTTTGGTGGCACAAAGTTCACTAAAATCACTAAACTGAAACTTTGGTACACAGAGAAAGACAAAACATCTACTGTATGCATATGCTTAGATCTGCAAGCATGAATGAAGCACAAAGTCTAGTGTGACCAATAGATGTGAACTTTCCTGTCTTGTCTAAAGTGAACATTAAACCTTGCTGACTGCTTCTTTATGAGCGCGCGCACACACGCACACACTCTGTGCTCAGTTTCCACCCGTCAAAGACACAAAAGCTCTGAATGCGTGTTTAAAAATCTGTAAAGTTACTGGCAGACACTGTCTGCTAAAATAAACAGTTGTGGCAGCTCCAGCAGTAAGTGAAAGCTCAGTTTGTTATTTTGTTCAATGCATTGGCAAGCGTTATCGAGACCTTCAACACTTATTACCCACCGCTTATTTGACTTCATCCAACCAAACACAGCCATTTCATGTATGATTGAGGAGCACGTTTCTGAAATATTCACAGTGGACATGCTTCAACACAGGTCAAACAGACAAAAATGGGATTAATTATTCTCTCAGACGCTAATTTAGATTATTTATGAGCTATCAAACAAGCTTAATAAAATAGAATAAAACAGAATACACCGGGGGTCAAAAGTTCATTAAGATGCTTTTGAAGAATCATTACGATTTTTTAATGTTTTTGAATGAAGACTCTTCTGTTCACCAAGGCTGTATTTGTTTGATCAGGAAAAACAGTAATATTGAGAAATACTGTATAATTGCGATTTAAAATAACTGCTTTCCATTTGAATATATTTTAAAATGTAATTTATTCCTGTGATGCAAAGCAAAATTTTCAACTGTTACAGATACAGATTCAATAATTAATAAAGATTTATAATTAATTACAGAATAATTACAGATTCAAATGGTCTATTACTCTTATGAGTACAATCAAAAATGACCGAGCATTTTAAGTTCTTTTCGCTCTAATCAGGAATCAGTCGCCACCGTCGACCCCAGAGGGTTAATTTTACAATATATTCATACAGACGCTAATTTAGATTATTTATGAGCTATCAAACAAGCTTAATAAAATAGAATAAAACAGAATACACCGGGGGTCAAAAGTTCATTAAGATGCTTTTGAAGAATCATTACGATTTTTTAATGTTTTTGAATGAAGACTCTTCTGTTCACCAAGGCTGTATTTGTTTGATCAGGAAAAACAGTAATATTGAGAAATACTGTATAATTGCGATTTAAAATAACTGCTTTCCATTTGAATATATTTTAAAATGTAATTTATTCCTGTGATGCAAAGCAAAATTTTCAACTGTTTTCAGCACTGCTTATTTATACAGATACAGATTCAATAATTAATAAAGATTTATAATTAATTACAGAATAATTACAGATTCAAATGGTCTATTACTCTTATGAGTACAATCAAAAATGACCGAGCATTTTAAGTTCTTTTCGCTCTAATCAGGAATCAGTCGCCACCGTCGACCCCAGAGGGTTAATTTTACAATATATTCATACAGAAAACAGTTATTTTAAATTGTAATAATATTTCACAATATCACTATTTTTACTGTACTTTTGATCAAATAAATACAGCCTTTGTGAGCAGAAGACTTTTCAAAAACTTAAAAAATCTTACATCTTTATTATTCCAAAACAGATGTTTTGTTAGAAAAACTGAAATAATAATAATTATAATATGACCATTTCTTTGAAGCACATTTACGAAAGAGTCACAAAGTTTAAGCACAAAAATGAATCGGTTTCTTTTAAATAATTTTTAAATCAAATAAGTTTAATAATGTAGAAGCTGATGAAAAAATAAAATGTGCAAAGACATTTGGTCAGACAATACAAAAAAAATGAAATGTCCTTTTGTACACTGGATATTGATATAATTTAGTATATTTTGTATTGTTTGATTCAATTCTGCAGACTCAAATTGATTAAGTGTGATTCAACATGCTCTAGAAAATACTTATAGAGACACAAAACAGCGCAAATGGTACAATCTGTGACTCCTGCATTGAGGTCTGAGCGAACAAGAACACAGATCACCCATTCTAATAAACCCAAGGCCAAAAGAAACTGGCGGGACACTTTCATTTGAGGTAAAAGTTGCTGAAAAGCACCTGGGTCTGAGTGCGGGACAACACGTGAACCCCGCTGCACCCGGCCCAAAGCCCCGGAGACTTCCCAAATCACAAACACATGCCACCCGCAAATCACAGCCTCTGCTGCCAGCGCCTAATGAAGAGAAGTGAGCGATTATTGACGTGCGCCGTTCCCCTCGCTCCTCATCACATCCAAACCTCACATGTCTGTGGAGAGATAAAGGAGCAGCAGTCTGAGCAGCTGAAACGGGTTTGTGCTAAAACTCTAGAGAAATGCTCAGCGTAACGGGCTAATTTCTGAATAACTAAAAACTATTAACTATAAATACATTCATTACAATTTTTTATAATTAAATAAATAAATTCATTAAAAATGAATGAATGAATAAAAAATTTTATAAATAAATACATGAATAAAAAGAAAAATGAGTAAATCAATTAATACATATACTAAAAATTAATGATTGAATGAATGAACTGATAAATCAATAATAAATGAATAAACAGAAAAAATGAATGAATGAATGAAAAAAAAAATAATGAATAAATGAATGAATTAAAAAAAATGAATAAAAAGAAAAAAATAATGAATGAAAAATACAAATAAATAAGTGAATAAATTAAGAAATATACAAAAAATTAATCAATGAATGAACAGATAAATAAATAAACAAATTAATAAAAAGAAAAAATAAATGAATAAATGTATTAATAAAATGAATGAATGAAACGGAAAAAAAACAATGAATTAATGAATTAATGAAATAAAAAACTGAATGAATTAATAAATTAATACATTAAAAATGAATAAATGAATAAAAATAAAAAATAAGTGAATAAGCGAATAAATATACTAAAAATGAATTAATGATTGAATGAATAAATGACAAATAACTAATAAATAAATGAATTAAAAAAAATGAATGAATGAACAAACATATTAACATAATGAATGACCGCATGAAAAGAAAAATAAATTAATAAATAAACTCAAGAATGAATGAATGAATGAAATGGAAAGAATGAATGAATCAAACACTGAATTCAATCAAATACATTCAAAGTGAGAGTGATCAGCGTGTCAACCTTTTTTACATTATAATTTCATTCCCAGATAAGAACCACGGTATGTTACGGCAACGCCAAGGTCATGGGTTCGGTTTCAGTGAATGCATAAACTGATGAAATGTATACAAGTCACTGTGGATAAAAGAATACATAAATGTAAGCTTGATTTGATTACATCATTTGCAGGGCATCATGTGATGAGTAGTTCATTCCCTCTTAAAACACTTTCAGTACACAATCTTTTACTTTTGTTTTTCCCCCCTTCATTTTCCAAGTTTAACACGTTTATTTTACAGATAGCAAAACTTTACATATGATCATGAGTTTCCATTGGATGGAAGTATTTTTGGCTCCTAAAACGTGATGTGTTTGTTTTCCGACATGTCAAAAAGCTAACCTTCATTGTGTGCAATGCCAATTAAACAAACAGGATGATATCTAGCATTGGAGCATGTCAGAGCGCTGGATCTGATGTGTTTGCTTACATTCTGGTGCAGTGATGTCAACACGGCACTGTAAACCAACATTTGCAATATAATTCAGATGCACTGCTGACTGAACTACTGTAAATAGCGAGCGGAGACACTGACACATCACTCACACTAACTCAATGACAGGAGTGTCTGGAGATCAGACCAATAACTCAACAGCAGACAGACAGACAGAAGAGATCATGACGTTTGCCGACGGCCCACATGCAGAAGACAAAAGAACAAGAGAGTTTAACTAGCAACTACAAGAGAATAACAATAAGGCCCTAAAATCAGCTGAGGAAAGTACAAAGCTCTAAACAAGGTTATTTGCGTAAATGAAAACTAAAACTAAGACGAAAACGACTGGTCAAAAAACATTTTCGTATTTAAACTGAAATAAAATAAAAACATCAAAATAAATGAAAAACTAAAACGAAACTAAACTAACAACAGTTATTGCAAAACTAACTGAAATAGTAAGTATATTCTGAAATATGTTCTGAATGCTCTGGACTGAGTTTTCATTAAGTCTATCTCTATATTTTGGTGCATTGAGCTTTTCTTCTACTCTGACGAGTCCCTCAGCCCCTGCCACTGAAAAACAGCCACACAGCATGAGGCTGCTACAAGCACACTTTACTTTTGGGATGGTACTCTGCAGGTGATGAGCAGTGCCTGGTTTCCTTCAAACGTGATGCTTGGAATTGAGGTTCATCAGACCAGAGAATCTTGTTTCTCTTAGTCTGAGGGTCCTTTAGGTGCTTTTTTTGCAAATTCCAAGTGGGTTTTCATGTGTCTTAACTGAAGAGAGGATTGAGTTTGGCCACTCCGACATAAAGCCCAGATCGGTGGAGTGTTGCAGTGGTGTTTGTCCTTCTGTAGGTTTCTCCTATCTCCACATATGATCATGGCGCTCAACTAGAGTGACCATCAGGTTCTTGGTCACCAGTATAACTAAGCCCCTTTTCCATCAGTTGCTCAGTTTGGCCAGGAGGCCAGCTCTAGGAAGAGTCCTGGTTGTTCCAAGCGTCTTCCATAATGGATAATGGAGGCTACATGCGTCTGTGAACCTTCAATGCAGCAGAATTTTTTTCTGAACTCGTCCCCAGATGTGTGGCTTGACACAAACCTGTTTCTGAGCTCTACAGACAGTTCTTTTGACCTCAAGGCTTGGTTTTTGCTCTGATATGCATTCTCAGCTGTTAGACCTTTTATTAAGACGTGTGTGCCTTTCCAAATCATACCCATTCAATTGAATTTGCCAGAGTTTAACTTCACTCGAAGTGTAGTAACATCTACAAGCAATATAAATGTTCCTGAGCTAAATTTCAACTGTCCCAGATAAGGGTATGAATACTTATGCAATGGAGTTTTTTTTTTTTATAAATTTGCAAAAATGTTAAAAACCTGTTTTTTGATTCACCATTATGAAAAAGGTAATTTAAAGCAGTTTAACATAAGGCTGCAACATAACAAAAAGTAACTAATTGAATTAATCACAACATTTTGAAAAACTGAAATAATATTTTCTAACAAAACATACTCTTATAATATTTATTTTATGAAAAAATATTTTTTACAGTGTAGATCACTGACTGAAAGGATTCTGATCTCTATCATTGTTTTTATTTTATTATTTTTGTGTCAATTTGTGGACATTCAGATCTATAAAGAGTTCACAAATTCTCACAATTTTGCATTCCATTATTGTATAAGTGTTTTTTTAGTCTTTTTATGTTAGAATCAAATGTCCATGCATTAGCAAATTGAATAATTAGTTTTTGAAGAAAAGCAATGCTATAAATATTAATAATGGATTAAAAATAGTTAGGCAAATTAAAACTAAAGAAAACCGTATGCAACTTAATCTTCGAAATGACAGACAACGAACAAAAAAGTTCATCTGCAAGAGCTGCGTCACAGCGCATATCAAAAGCTCCCTTATCGGTTCTGTTTTCAGTACTGGAGAATAAAAGATACATTCTTAGATGTTTTTGTTAGTACGTGAACGTTATCTTACACATTTTATCTCCCCAACAGATTAATTTGAAATAAGTTTATGATGCATGTTCGCTATTCCCAATTCAGAAGAGCGCACACACAGCCTGTGTCTGTGAATGCTTCTCATACTCGCTCCTCTCTGCCCCACGCGGCGCAAATCCCGCGTCATGGACGAGTCGTTCACACTTGCCGCACTCATGCAGCCTGTCTCGTAATGCTTGTTTATACTCGCACCCGGCTCCGCACCGCAAGTCTCCACGAGCGCATCTGGCAGTATGGATGAGGCTTGACGCACGTGTGCAACCTGTGTTGACTCGCGCCTGGCTCCACGTTTAAAACGAATGTAAATTCAGTCTAACTGCTTGCTAATTTCACTTGGATGAAATGAAACATTCAGCACATTTTCCACTTGTTCTTAAAATCCCAAATACTTAAAATGAATAAATCAGCCTATGTAACATATGTAATACTTTAATAATTGACTTAAGAAAT
>NW_015505358.1:990376-1040181 GCF_001515645.1 Sinocyclocheilus grahami | reverse complement strand
TCATTTCACCAATACATCATAGTTAATCTCAATGTAAGAATGTTTGGACACAGAAGCTGACATAGAGACTACTAGTTAAGATTTCAAAGCAGCTTTAACGTACAGTTTTCAGTCACAATGAATTGAGTCTGCTAATATTTAAACAAAGGATAAGGCCGGAAAGATTGCTAAAGGCTTAATCAGTGTAAAAGAATTCGGTTGCGCAAAACAAATATGAGAAATTTTAGTTTACTAGATTTTACATCACATTCTAACAAAGCAGTAACATGGTTTCATTTAAGATTTTTGGGGTTGGTAAGGTTTTTTAATGTTTGTAAAAGTCTCTTCTGCACACCAAGGCTGCATTGATTTGATCAACAACAACAAATAATCCTTCAGAAATCATTCTAATATGCTGATTCACTTCTGTATATTCATTTCTGATTATACAGTGCAATGCTGAAAACATTTGTGCGGCTTCATGTTTTTATGGAAACATGATACATTTTTATACTTATTTTTTTCATTTGTTTTATCAAATTAATTTAATGGACTGTTTGCATGTCTTTACTCGCATACAGAACACACAACCCAAATTCAGCAACTAAACGCTGATTAAAACTTAGGTTGTTGGATCTTACCAATAAATCCAGGAGCTTAACTTCATTATTTGGTAAATCCAGTCCATTGAACATTGTCTGGCATGAATCCACCATGGATTTTCAATGCTCATTCCCTAAATAATTAGTAATTCATATGAAATTATTCCTGGTGAGCCATGCTTCTGTTACGGTCATGCAACACACAAGTGTTTCAGCACACATGATGGCAAGCTGGGCCGCGGAGAAGCGCAGCTCAAGTCCACCGCTGATGAAAAGAAGCAATCGAGTCCTCAAGCCCCTAAAGACATTGGCTAATTGCAGTAATAAGGCAGAAGCAGAGCTTTAGGAAACGAAGATGCCGTCTTGCTGCTGAAAGCCGGCACGCTTCTCTGGCCAGTTCTGTGGGCTTGTGGTTTTCTCTGATCTTCCTGAGTAAATATCCCCCCGTTACCCCCACAACGGTCACAGAACTGTCGGATTATCTCCTGAAGCACGCTTCTGCCATCAGGGTCTGTGGTTTTTTCCTCTCTGGAGCTGCAACTGATTATAAAGGTTGATATTAAATGAAATTAATCTCTCTGATGTCCAATTTTTATTTCAGAAGCATGTTTCCTGGTAGAAAACACTTAAAAACGACAGCACTTTTCTAACTTACCTGCGGCCTGCTTGTTTTTGTCTTTTTTAAGACAACATTAAATCAAAACTGACCTTGTTTAATGTATTAATAAAAAGTTATTTGTCTTACGCATGAGCATGATTTAAAAAAAAAAAAGTAAAGTTTTAAGTATTTGACATAAGACAATACAAATACATACATACGCATATATATAGTAACCGAGACTTGTCATTTGCACTTATATATTGTTGATCTTTTGTTAGTTTTGATTGCTTCTATTGTCCTCATTTGTATGTCCCTTTGGATAAAAGCGTCTGCTAAATGACTAAATGTAAATGTAAAAAATAAAAAAAACATTGATTAAGTTTATAAGTGAGTGCGGATCCAGCTTTTTTCATTTGAAATACAAACACCACAGAAATAACTAGAAAACCCTAGCAATCGCATTGCAATGCCCTGAAAACCAGCCAAACACCAGTCAAACACCAGTCACACTTTCCTCAAAAACAAAAAAAAATCTAGTTCATATTGACAGTTCATCAGAATAATGTGCAAACGTCTTCATTACATCAACAGAACTCAGTGCTCGATATGAGATATTGCTGCTCACACTCCACTGAGACATGGATAACAACTCCATCACTCACACACCCAAAGAACCCCAAGTGCGCGTCTGATTAATCTGATAAAACTGGATATTATTGGACACAAACTGTCTTTTTGGGTAGGTAAAAGGGATGTGTTCATTGTGCGGCAGCCAGACAGGACTCAATATACTCATAAAAACAGTGATTAGAGATCTAACGCTCAGGAAAACAGGAACACCTCTCTGGACACACAGAGGTGATATCAAAACTAAAGAGCAAATGTTTCCAGAAAACATCAGAGAGCGTTAAGTCACTGAACTCAAACAAGAGATCAGTCCAGACATAACACTGATGTAAAAAACATCAAGTCATCAGATACGCAGCAGAAGCAGACCCATCGCATGCACCGTGTGTTTTAGTGCTTCACACACTCGAATACTAAATTATCTCTCTTCAATCAGACACATTCTCCAACGTCCGTCCTTTCCGGAACATGAGTGATCCTGGAAAACGTATGCATAATGGTGAGGGCTTTTGTGTGATTCATTTTACACTGCTGGAAATCAGCGAAGAAACGAAAATCCATTAGCGTCTGCCAGCAGCTCCCAAACATTCAGTGCTGGCCGTCTCTCCATGTCCATTAAAAATACATCCATTATTCCAAATCAAATACAGTCGTCGTTTTGTCTTTTGACATTTGATACATGTTTAAGTAACTGTACAGTCATATTTATTATGGTTACTGAGAGCTTTAATCGTAACATCAGTATGTTCCATAAGTATGTTTGGAAACATCAAAGACAATAACCTTCATTGTGCATTTAGTTAAAACCCAATCAATTCAGTTGTGAAGATCATTTATCTTGTCACTGTTCAGTCTTAACAGCAGTGTTGTGTTTCAGGTCATTTGAATGCTGGTTTGAATACAATTCATATTGAATTTTGGCCCGAGCGATGACCAGTTGCACCACTGATTTGAATTCTGTTAACTACTCACAATATGCAAATATGACTAGCGAGGAAAGTCATGAATTTACACACCCTGCCTGCCCAGATTCTGACCAAAGTCACACCGGGCAGTTTGGCCTTTGCATCTGCAAGTACGGATACACTGATGTGGAAGTTTTGTTTGATACAATATGGTCAATTACCGATATTATGGCTGATTGCATGTTTTTTGTTGTTGATTTGAATTCATATTCAAAGTTTGGAACTAGAATCCTATCTATTAAAAGGAAAATCTGACAGAAAAGCGTTTAAAGTGTAGGCTATTATTACTTGTGAAAGCTTGCGTAAAAACAACAGCACTACTCTTTAAATCAGAAAAAATAAGATGAAAATATTTATGATTTTTAAATGAACATTAAATTTAATTCAAATGTTATTGATAATAAAAAAATGGGAAAATGGAAAAACACAAAACTTGACATTATCTGCTTGCCAACATCGGCCTAACCAAAAGATAAGAAGTATTTTTTAGAAAGACATTAATACTTTTATTCAGCAAGGATGTGTTAAATTGAAATTTTTTTAATGATAGTGAAGACTTGTATTGCTATTAACTTTTTATTTATCAAAGAATCCTGAAAAAAAAGTATCACAGGTTACAAAAAATATTAAGCAGTGCAACTTTTTCCAACACTGATAATAAATCAAACTGATAATAAAGCATATCAGAATTATTTCTGAAAGACTGGAGTAATGATGCAGAAAATTCAGCTTTGCATCACAGGAATAAATTATATTTTAAAGCATATTAAAAAAATAAAACACTTATTTTAAATTGTAATATTATTTCCCAATATTACTGTTTTTTTCTGTATTTTTGATCAAATAAATGCAGCCTTGGTGAGCAGAAGAGACTAACATTAAAATTTGTGTGTGTGTACTGTATATACATACACACACATATATATATATACATATATATATATATATATATTCCAATACAAGACATAAGTAAATAAAAATATATAAGGGGAAAAACAGGCATTTTATTATTATCTGCTTTAAAAAAAAATTAAAAGAAAAGAAAAAAAAGGTTTTAAGGTCACTGAACGATTCCTACCATAGCTAATAAATATACAGTGTATGGTCGTAATCATAATTTGTTGATTTGCTGTAAAAGGCAGGATATAAGCAAGGCTAAAGTGGAAATATAAAAATTTATTTTTAAATTACAATACAAAAGTAAACCTAACCTTAATACAAAACCTCCAAAAAAAGCCCATAGTGACTTCATGTGAGCGGCAGTACCTGACTGTCCAGTGTTTAGCCACTATCTGCAAAGGCCACTATCCACTAATGAATGTTTTTGGCATCACACACATGAGGAAGAGCTGCCAGAAACACGGCCTCTGAAAATGATGAGAGACCAGCCAGAAACCTTGAAGTGCTCCCAGACCCCGCTGTAAGAGGAAGGGAGAACTGAATTAGACTGAAGTGTGGTCCCTCTGAATGCTACCACATGTTAGCACAAGCCTCTGTATCGTATTAGCTCAAACCGCTGCTACAGAGACACGGCAAATAGAGCAGATCTACTGTACTCCAGAGCGCAGTGTCTCAAAACCTCATAAAGCAGCGGCACATGGGCTCGCTAAATAATCATCTTACTGGAAGACAACTGGGATTCGCCTAAAGCAGTGGCATGAACTCTTTGGCATGAGTTTAAGACAAAAAAAAGATCATTATAAGGACAGAATTTTATTGCAATTCATTATAAAGAGGAAAGTACATCTAGGTCTATATACAGTTCTATGTATACAGTCCTGATGGCATTATCTGTTCAAATTCAACATGAAACCAAAATTAACCGCTTTTACTTTATTAATACACAATTTTGCTCTTACTGTGAATGACTCAGTGCATGTTAGTTCAATAAACTAAAAGAAAAGAAAACAACTTTTCAAAAGCAAAAAATTGCTAAATTTTTTACTAGGGCTGTGTATTGGCAAGAATCTGGCGATACGATACGTATCACGATGCGGGGGTTGCGATACGATATGTTGCGATACTGTAAGCAAGGCGATATATATTGGGATATTTCTTATTTTAGGAATAGGACAGATTTTTAGGAAAGCTGTCATAAAGAACAAACCACCATATGTAAACCTTAGCAATAAATAAAATACATACAAATTATTTAACCAGAACACAGTGGGATCTGCATTTGCAATAATCAGTCCCTGTAACATTTAACGTTATTGAACCCCTTTTTGTGCAGTACGAGTCAAAGGGGAAACATTTAAGTGCTTGCAGGATCCTTTAGTTAAATGCATGTATTTTATAAAAAGACCATATATTTTTTTTTAGACCCTGCTTTAAAGGTTCACATTTTAAGTTTACAATTGTAACATACAATGTCATAACATTTTGATCAGAACAAAAGAATGACATCTGCTTAATATCAATGAAAAATAAAGTGCTTGCAGGATTTCTAAAGAAAACAAAACAATTTTACTACAATAAAATAAAAACAGATGTTAAACATTCTCAGAACCTTTCCACTTGAATTTCACAGGTTTTTCAGTTTGTATTTATGTTCCACGTGAAATCGTCGAGACCGCAACGTGAGCACCACCCCAACTGCACAAAACGCACCACGAGAGAAAGGTGCAGCCGCGCGGCGACCCTACCGCCCGCCATGCCCCGCGCGAAGGCTCTTCACACGGGACGCGGCAAGCAGTGGACGTTAAAAGCCTAAATGACGCCACACTTCAGCTTTGTACACCGAAACGGAAACTGGAACAATTCTGTCATCCTCCATTACTCGGAGCAAACTACACTGAACAAAATTATAAACGCAACACTTTTGTTTTTGCCCCCATTTTTCATGAGCTGAACTGAAAGATCTAAGACTTTTTCTATGTACACAAAAGGCCTATTTCTCTCAAATATTGTTCACAAATCTGTCTAAATCTGTGTTAGTGAGCACTTCTCCTTTGCCGAGATAATTCATCCGCCTCACAGGTGTGGCATATCAAGATGCTGATTAGACAGCATGATTATTGCACAGGTGTGCCTTAGGCTGGCCACAATACAAGGCCATTCTAATCCTTTTATAATTTTGTTCAGTGTATATTAACGCTAACATTAGTGGCGTGCCCTAATGCTAGTATTTCCTGTCACTGTTTCAGTTCAGAGATGAAGACTGCTATCTAGCGGTCGGGATATAAACTCAAAATGAAACAACTGCCATGAATCTTGTATGATTTTTTTTTTTTAAATATCGATATTCCGTTTTTGAAAATCGATACGGTATCGCCAAACAAAATATCGCGATACTCACGTGTATCGATATTTTCTTACACCCCTATTTTTTTTACTTTCACAATACATAATCTTACTGTACTGTGTAAAACTCATACTGTGAATGATTAATCAAAATGTTAATAAAATAAAATAATAAATTCCTGACTTTAAAAGAACATTCCAAACGAAAAAGTTTGACCCCTTTTTCACACTGAATATCACATTTACTTTCCAAAATAAAAATAGTAAAATCCTGACTTTAAAAGAACAAGTTTGATATTTTTTCTCACTGAATATCCCATTTATTTTCTAAAATAAAATAACAATTCTGCCTTTAAAACAACTTTTCAAATAAAATAAATAAAAAGTTTGACATTTTTCCTCATTCAATGCCGTTTCTTTTGGTAATAGCCACATTACAGAGGTAAAGTGGGTTACAAACAGCGCTTCATGTTGACCTCAAACTTCCAGTCACTTCCAGCATGAAAGTACAATCTGAATGTCAAACTCAAGTTCAGTCTAACTAGTAGATAGAAACAGAATGTCGTGCACTACAGTCTAATCCAGTGAGCTTCTCTCCGTCCAGTCTGATTTGCAAAAACGCTTGAGATGAAACATTTCTCTCAGAGGAGTAACTCTTCTACTATGACCAGTCTTTATTTGCGGCTGTGTTTCATGACCTTACAGGAGCACACGGGGAAAACACTGCAATAATGTCATCACGCTTCACAAAGACAAAACACACCAGCCACTGCACTTAAAACAGCTTCAAGAACGCAAACAGCAGCAGAGGTGTCAAATAACACTAAACCGAAAAATAAACCAGACTCCCGGTTGATATTAGACAACACAAACTGTTTCATAAAGAAAATCAAAATGATGAAGAAACAAAAGCAAACCTGAATGACCTTTTCTTTATGTGAGAAAATCAACTATTCAGGAAATCATCTTTGTTTATATTCATGTAATTAAAATGATGATTCACAAGATCAGGATATTGCACAACAAAGCAATGCTTGACCATTTTAGACATTACAGACGTTATGAAGGAACTGTTTATCAAACTAAAATCAGTGCTAAAATAGACACACGGCACCAGACAGCAACAGCAAAGCCAAGGATCTAATTCAGATATAAACAGCATGAAGACTGTAATGCTTTCTTAAATATTTTTTGGAGGCTGATGTGATTTGCATCATTTCCTTACATCCTTTTTAAGCTCATTACCACAACTGAGCACAGGAAACATTTGGAAGCTCATTAGACTTCAAAAACACCGTTTTGTTTGTGTTCAACATGCATTTGTCTCAAAGATCATTTCTAAATCAGTGCAATGAATGAAAAGTGGTTTTATACTTAAGAGTGACATTAATGATAAGTATTTCATCATTTCATTTAATCTAATGCATGCTCGACACAAATTACAATAAACTGAGATTGTGAAGCTGCAAAAAGCAAACAATAAACAAACAAATAAATAAAATCAATGCATACTTAAGATCTAAGATGTAATCTAGTTGGCTTATTTATTTTTCACATTTTCTAGAATTTTCTCATCTCTATATTTTAAAATCCAATTGATCAAAATGCATCTGCAGCTTTTTAAGTATTTTATGGGTTTTGCTGTCTGAAAACAGACAATAGCGGCACAAAAGCACATTAATAAAGAGAACAAGAGAGTTTTGAGTCTGTTTTGTCTATGAGCCACGTGTGTCTATAGACAGAGAGCCTTTAATGCTTCGCTTAAATGCTTAGCAAAAGCTCAAAACTAAATGTAAAAATAACTTTACCTGTACAAATAAAGCCCACATATGCTCCCGTCTCAAAGTTAAATATTGCATATATTTATATATAAATAATGTTTTATATATAAAAATATATTAATCTAATAGCAGCAAAAATAAAAAATAAATAAATAAATGTAAACATTGGTGGTGGTGGATTGTGTGTCCAAAATGTGTGAAATAAAAGTTTAAGCTCTCCAATCAACAAGTGTTGCTGGTAAACCTTTTCGGTTGCTCAGAAAAACTGAATAAAATGACTAGTTTTCAAATGAAGGCTTAAATGCCAGTGTGACATGTTCCACAGCATGCGACGTCATGTTAGACAGTATGCATGTGTGACAGTGATGAGTCACGGTCTCTTCAAACGTCACTCAGCGCTCAAAGTGCCAGTTCACCAGGCAAGCAGACTTGTGATAATTGTCAGAAATAACAGGTTCTTCTCCTTTAATTGCCATTCTCACGATGTGCCCATGCCGCAAGCGAAAGCCACTGGGGTTGGCGAGACCTGCCAAGCATGATCTTGTCGTGTCCCAGAGTTCTGCGATGTGCTGAATGCGTAAGCAGCAGTTCAGATCCCAGCTGCGGTTTAACTCGTCCTGACCTTTGGCAAAAAGAATCCACAGTGTTTCACATCACCAGGTCAATTTGACCATCAGCACTCGCAAAAACATCATAGAGATCGTAAATTATGGAATTATATTTTGTGAGAATGTAAAAGATGTCTGTGTACTAAAAAACAAACTGCTTGGGTTGCAAAAAAAGATTAAAAATCAAAAACATTAAACAAAAGTACAGACACCATAAGCACTATTTACCATTTGAATGAATACCCCTCATCTTACTCTGCACAATTAATCAGTACATTATTTAAAAAATAGACAACTGAGATTTGTCTAAAGCAATGAATGAATTAATAAATAAATAAGTAATTACTCTTAAAACATTATGGTTATTTTCAAGCCAATTTGGGGGAACATTGCAATTTTTAACTTTATAATAAAGACATTAAATAAATGAATTAATTAATTTAAAACAATTTTTTAATATATATATTTCTCTCCCTGAAATGACATTTCTGCTGATGTAACCAAGACAAAACAGACAAGGAAAAAAAAAAACACCAACAATATCATAAAAATAGATTATATCATAACCACACAATTGAATTGCAATGGATACAATGAAGTCATTTTTCCATATCTGATTGCAAACTGTCAAAAAAAACAATTTGCATTCATAAAAGAAATTACTACTATTTAAATGCTTAAATAAAATATATACTTTAATTGCAAATAATAGACAGAAACAAAATAAAGCTTCTTAAAGATCAATTTTAAATTTAAGTTTCACATCTAGATTCTGCTTTAACCTGTTTGACTTGAAATATATATATATATATATTAAACATTTTGGAGATTCAATTCCTTGTGACAGAAAATAGTAAGACGAAAAGTTTGGGAAAAAAACAGGTTACTGCAAAAAACACACATTGTATTGTACAACGTATTCACATGTGATGAGAAAACCGAGAAACATCTATCTGTACGACCCAACTGACGCCACTGATTGAATTTAAACTAACAAACGTAACCTCTAACATCGTTTAATTCCATCTATAGAGCGTGGCTTTCAACAGTAAACTCATAACCGCTCTAATTTAAGAATGTGTGAAATGGTGCAGGGGTGTAACGTCTCCTGGAAGCATTAGTGCACACTTCCTCCGGCAGCCAGGAATAATGTTCTAGCATCTAATGCCCTGTTTATGCCTGTGTGGTCCAGAGTAGACTGAAGCGGGCCAAGCTAAAGCCGGGCCTAAGAAGGGCACACACACACACACACACACACAAGGACCACAGTGAAGCCATGCTTGCAGAAGACCACCAGCGCTCGGCCGACAAAGAGCAGATATTCACAGCGACCCTGACGTGTTCAGAGACAGCAGAAAGTCAACGGCATGAATGAAAATACAGTCTGTCTCGTGAGCGGCTATAATTAGCAGAATGTGCAGTCAGGAGTTTCTCGTTTGACCTTCCAGTCTGAAAAATCACTCAATTCTGAGGTGGAAAATAAGAAATGGCAATACATTGATTTAGAATGGACTGTGCTCCTGCTAGCATTTATTTGCACATGCTGTCTGGGTTGTTTCAGCATCTGAATTACTAAAGGAACTACACAAATCACGTTAACTTTCTTAATTCACAATATTCCTCTTACTGTGAACAATTAATCAGTGCATGATAGTAAAGTAAAGCAATACAAATCCTGCCTTTAAAACAAGTTGGGCAAATTATTATTTTTTTTTACATTTTTCGGTTCACTGAATACCCTCTGTACTACTGTATCAAATAAAATTAAATACAATAAAATAAAATAAAATAAAAATTCTGCCTCTAAAACAACTTAAAAAAAAGTTTGACATTTTTTTCTTATTGAATATCCTGTTTCTTTTGGTAATAGCACATTACAGAGGTAAAACGCATTACAAATCATGCACTGATTAATGTGAACAATTAATTGGTGCATGGTACTTCAATAAAATATAAATATAATCAGCCATAAAACTAAAAAATAAATCAATTAAAATAATTGAAAATCCTATTTACTTTCTTAATACACAATCTTGCTCATACTGCAAATGATTAATCAATGTATGGTTTTCATATAAAATAAAATATTAAAATAAAACAAAAAATTTAATTTAATTAAATAAATAAAACATAAAATTAAAATCTTTTCAAATGAAAAATCAAATCAAATTGCAATGGATCCAATGAAGTCACAAGCAACATTTTTCTGTATCTAATTACAAACTGCCAAAAAAGAAAATTTGCATGAATTAAATATATTACTATTAAATCAATCATTAAACTCACTAAATTGTGTGGTTGAAAATGAATAACGGAAAAACATTTGCTAAGAATGCACTGTGCTCCTGCTAGCATTTATTTGCACGCGCTGTCTGTGTTGTTTCACTAAAGGAACTACACAAATCATATAACTGATCACAATTCACGCAAGCATGCTAAATATGACTAAACAACAACCTTTTTAGACCAGGCAGTTCTTCCATGGAAGAGTTAATGTCATTATCATTAAGAAATATACACAAACATCACATTAAAATAAACCATTGTTTATCACCAGATTTATGTGGTTGGTAATAGCACAATGTTAATGGTGTTAATGGTTAACAGACTCATTAACGCACAAAAGAATGACAATAAATCAATTAAAATTGAAATATGAATGACGCAATGCTATACCAGCACAGTTTTTTAAGTTTAAAGGGACAATTCACCCAATTACTCACCCTCATGTTATTCCAAACCTGTACGAGTTTCTTTCTTCTGTTGCCGGTAGCCACTGACTTCCATAATATTTTTTCCTTACTATGGAAGTCAATGGCTACTGTCATCGGTTTGGTTACCAACATTCTTCAAAGTATCTCCTTTGATGTTTAATAGAAGAAAGAAACTCATTCAGTTTGAGGGTGAGTAAATGATGACAGAATTTCATCTCTTTAAATAATGCAGTACGTCTGTTTACATGAAAATTGTACGGCTACATGTTTCTGGCTTAACTTACTAAGCGCAATAAAGTGCTTGTCTGATCAGACGTTCTCAGACGTTTAGGAAACGAACGGTCTGCTCTGCTGTGGGCGAAACATTTCCTGTCAAGACCACAGCACATCCTCTGAGCTGAGATTTTCATTATTTTCATACGCACCACCATCCCATAATATAAGCAGTCTAGGAGAAACATCGGGATATCTTTACAGTTTCTGAAGAATAGACAAGTGCAAACTTCCCACCATGATATGAAGCTTTCATAGATGGATGCTAGGATATTGTTGGTGGTTGCTAGGCTGTTCTGAGTGGTTGTTAGGGTGTTCTAAGTGGTTCTTAGGCTGATCAGAGTGTTTTCTAGAATGTTCAAAGTGGTTCCTAAACTGATGGTTGCTATGCTGTTCTGAGTGGATTCAATAGTGTTGTGGGTGGCTTATAGGTTGTTCTGAGTGGTTGCTAGGCTGATTTGAATGGTTGCTAGGTTGTTTTGAGTCATTGTTAGGGTGAAATAAATGGTTGCTGAGTGGTTGCTAGGCTGTTCCGAGGGCTTACTAGAGTGCTCTGAGTGGTTGCCAGGGTGTTCTAAGTGGTTGTTGGGCTTTTCTGAGTGGCTATTATGATGTTCTGAATAGTTGCTAGGCTGTTCTGAGTGGTTGCTAGGCTGTTTTATGTGGTTGTTTGGCTTTTTTGAGTGGCTACTATGATGTTCTGAATAGTTGCTAGGCTGTTCTGAGTGGTTGCTAGGCTGTTTTATGTGGTTGTTTGGCTTTTTTGAGTGGCTACTATGATGTTCTGAATAGTTGCTAGGTTGTTCTGAGTGGTTGTTAGGTTGTTCTGAGTGGTTGTTAGACAGTCCTGAGTGGTTGATAAGCTGTTGTAAGGTTGCTAGGCTGTTCTGAGTTGCTGTTCTAAAATTGGTAGGCTGTTCTAAGCTGTTCTAATGTTGCCAGGCTGACTGTTCTGAGTGGTTGCTAGGCTGTTCTAAGTTGCAGTTCTAAGGTGCCTACTTACTGGTCCAAATCAAAAGCGATCACTCTCAAGTGATATTCTGGTCTGTGGCTCAGTCCCTCCTTTAACTTAAGTGTTGGTTTAAATACTAGGAAGTGTAATTTTGATTTTAAAGTCACGTGTGAACACACAAAACTCAGTGTAGCACCTAACATGACCCCGAAACAGGAGAGAGAGAGAGAGAGAGAGAGAGAGAGAGAGAGCACTGAAGAAGCACATGTTTTTCCGCGCTTACACAAACACCTGAGGTGCGCGCTCTGACCGTGTGCCAAAATGCAAACCTGTGAGCCGCGCAAAACAGACGGATGAATCACGGTCGCTAATGCGCTTGTTAAGGCGCCGTGGGGCGTCACGAGAGCCAGATGTGATCCAAGAGCCAATACAGCGACTGTCATTTCTCAAAGAGCCAATTATGCAACTTACGCTGAGACACACCTGGAGCCTAAACAGCACCCGTGTGGGACTAAACGCACCACAGAGAGTTAACAAGCACAGGAATGAGACCGGGACGTGGAGAGGCTGAAAGACAGAAACAGAGTTGCCTGAAAATCCCAGCCCCTTCCTTTCGGACTGACAGGAGCTGAGGTTGCATCCCGCTGGATGTGAGTAGGAAACGCAGGACCACTGACAAGAGGGCTGAACCCTCTCCGCTGCTCTGATGTCACCAAACACATGACCCAGCCTCTCCAGTAACAGCCCATCAGGAGGGGAAAGAAGTGTTTTAAAGCTTACACGTTTTTGGATTGCGAGAATGTCTCATTCCCCTCACAAACAACCACAGAACCACAAGTGCGGTGCACAAGATTTCCCCAGGACGACAGGAGGGAGCCACTGGGGTGTAAATGGTTAATCAGAGTGGGTCAACCCCAGTCACAGAGACCCAACAAGTCAGTAAGTACGCTCTAACCACACTCGTATATGCCGTTGATATCATGTGCCTGAACGTTTTGGGAAACACATGGCCGTGCGCCGGCTGCTTTTGTTTGTTTGTCGCCACTTGCATTCAGATGCCTTGATATGATTTGTGCTTCGAGTTTAGGACTTCAAGGGTCACCACGACCTCCAGAGGAGGAGAGAGCCGAGGAGATCCACGTGTGGCTATGGCGTCTAACAGTCTTTTCAGCTCGGTGACTCCGTGTCAGCAGAACTTTTTCTGGGGTGAGTGCTGTGAAAAATTATTTTCATTTCACTGCGGTTCAGCTGCGGGTCACACAGAAGTTGAGCGGGTCGATAACCGATGGCGCACGCGCACGGGAACGTTAAAAGTCGGCATGTTTGGGTTCGCGTGACTAGCTTGTGTAAGTTAAGAACACATATGTGCGACGAAGAGGCAAAGACAGATAAAAACCCTTCTGGATGTATAAACATTCACTCGGTTTCAATTTACAGATCTACATTGGAACAAGATGTGGAAAACTTGCAATAATGCAGGATTTGCAGTGGTTAATACTAATTGATAAATGGTTAACGAGGGAGCTTATATTTATTCTTATGAATGAAAAGCACTTTAACAAACATGCAATGCTTTTTATTTGCGTTCAGCTAAGTTTAGTCTTTTTCAAACATGCAAAAGGAAATAAAATAGAGCTTTTTAACAAAGTCTTTAGGTCTGACATAGAGAAAAACTGGGAGTGTAAATTGAGTCCAGCATTATACAGCACACAAAAGAGCGACATGTAAAACACAATCTATGCAAAACCTATTTGAATACCTCAGCATTTCAAAATATACTAACATGTAAAAGCCAAACAAATCTTGATCTTATCACACAGCACGTATGGAAATAAAAATACAAAACGCTGTTGACAGAGCGATCAGAGATTGTACTTACAGTATTTTCCTCATCAAGTTTCTCATGTCGACGTAATTGGAGGCCCTTCTAGACAAACATATGGAGGCAGGATATTGAGCCGGAGCCAGACAGCGTGAGCTACATGGTTTTGTCATCACTGTCGATGCACATCAAGGCGTTCGAGGTGGCGTCTCTAAAACACGAGGCTGCAGAGGCGCGTTATACCTCACACACCCCGAAAGCATTAGAATACACCGCTTGATAATATTATTGCATACTAACTTATTCAGGAAAACACACACTGTGAGCTTACATACCTTCATTACAAACCTTCAAAATCAGGAAGCATCCATTTCAAACGTCTTGCTTTGATTTAAAGCACAAACTGGCACTAGATAGCTGTTGTTCTAGCATCAAAATGATTCCCTATAAGGTAAAAGGCACTTAAACCAACATGCAAACCCTTTAATTTGCCTTTTTATTTGTGTTCAGCTTAGTCTAGGCTTTTTGAAAGATGCAAAAGAAAAGAAAATGCAAATTAAACAGATTTTTAACTAAATGAAGGGCTCTATAAAAGTTTTTGACAATCAATATAACATACTGTTGTTTTATCATCAAACCCATTCAATTTCTTGATTCATACAAGTTAAAAAGCAATTAAACAAACATGCTTAATTGAAACATAATTTTCCTATTTGTTTTCAGCACAGTCAAGGCTTTTTCAAGCATGCAAAAGGAAATAAAATGCCAATTCAATAGAGATTTTTTACCAAAATACCCTGCATAAGGTGTCTATAAAAGTTTTTGAGGTCTGATATAAAATTATTTTGTTTTAGTATCAAAATAGAAAAATGGTGTTATTAATTCTCTATAAGCTAAAAACACTTAAACATGCAAACCTTTTGATTTTCCTCTCTATTTGCGTTCATCCTAGTTTAGGCTTTTTCAAACACACAAAAAGAAATAAAATGGCAATTGACTGGAGCTTCTTTTTTACTGCAGAAATGGGTTTCTAAAAGTTTTTGAGGTCCAACATAACCTATTGTTGTTCTAGCATCAAAATGGAAATAATTAAAAATCGTGATATCCTATAAGGTAAAGAAATATCTCGAAAGGCAAAAGCATCTTATTTCTACAGATTTTAAAAGTCAAAGACACTGAATGGAATATGTAGCCAGCAATATTCAAAGTAAAGACTAGATTTTAATTATATTTTACATTCACAATTGCATATTATATTCGTTTTAGGACAGGGTTAATAATTAAACAGGGTTAACCGTTTAGAATGAGAATAAAACCTTAAACTTAAAGCAGAATACACTAATAATGATGCTTGCACTAAGTGGTGGTCTAGATACTAAAATGCTGAAATACGTCAGTTGATATTTAGATTCACATTACAAATCAAAATTCAACAGCACCAAATGTGAACCTGAAATATGAGAGCGTACTGCAGCAGCACAAACATAGTCACATTCCCCCGTTTACACAAACTCAAACATTATTAATGATGCTCAGACTCCTTCAGGTGATGAACGGCCATCACATGCAACACTTACAGATGTTAAACAAGCTCTTGGCAAATTTTGTAGAGCGTCACTAATCAATTAGCAGCATGTTGTTGGGCTCAGAGGTGACATGTGCTTCTCATTTAGAGCCTGTGCTGATATCCTGGCTTGGATTGAGCGGCTTCATTCAGCTAATTGATCATCACATCTCTCGTTTACACTAGAAAAACAACATTAATGGACAAAACGCGACCTGGTCAACCAAGCCTCAGAGAGCGAGCAGTCAGAGCAGTCCAGCTTATTCAAAAGAAAGTTAAACATTAATGAAATGCAATATCGATAGCCAGGTGGAGGGCTTGTTTTTTTTAAATTGGAAATTTAAATCCTCAATTATTTTATAGTAAAAAAAAAAAGTCTCAAATTAAAAAGGAATCAGTCGATCTAATAATATGTATTGAGAGACAAATGAAATGAGAGATTTATGCTCTTTGCTTTCTTATCTGCATTGTTTTATATCATCAAAACCTAATTTGTGAGGAAAAAAAAGTTTGCATTTATCTTGGCTTCAACATCAAGGACATCTACGCATTTTATAACGCTGTATTGGCTGCAGAGGGCTTGAAATCATTTACCCCATGTGCGACACGTTAGAACCAAATCACTGCATCTCTCAGACCATGTGCACTTCCTTAACGCGAGTTTGTCACTAACGAAATGTGTGCGATAATCTGTCTCAAAATCTATAATTACCCGTTGACGACCGGACAGTTTCAAGAGACCAAAATCAATGATAACGGACAGTGTGTCAGGAAAAAAAAAAAAGACATGAACAAGAAAAGGAAACATAATTAGACAGAATACAGATTGAATGGTAAAGAAAAATGAGCTTTGATTCCTCAGAGGACGAGGTTGTAATGTGATATGAGACACACTGATGCAGAAGTTCATTTCTGCTGGAGCTGCTCAAAGCAAACAGAGAAACCAGAGGAGAACAAATCATAGCCGTGTTCGCTTTTCCTCAAAAAGTCTCAGACCACATCTTGATTTCTGAGATTTTGAACATTATGATGTATAAAGAAAAATAAATATTTTAAATTCTGCACTATGTCTAAGTGCGATTCTACTGAAGCTTAAGGTGCACTTTAAAACATCCGAATTCATGCTGGAGAACATGATCACCAGGTTGTGTACATTTAAATCTAAATTGTTATGCACAATCATTTGCAATGAAAAATGAATCTAAAACAACTATTTTCACTAGTTATCTCACTAAACATTTATTCAGATTACACATGGATTATGGTCTCAATGATGTTATATTTCTATTGCATTTCTATGCAGTCTCAACATTACTTATAAAGCACTGTCTAACTTCTTTAAAAGAAATGCATAATCTTAATACTACAAAAATGCATTTACTGTACTTTAAATTAACTAATTTCATTTGACTTCAAATGCAATCAAAACGCCATAATCTGGACACCAAGGACGACATTTCCATTCTAAAAAAAGAGCCACTTCTCTCATGGAGATCCTGCGCCACACACCGTATCCAATGTGCTTCAAAGAGGGGCATTGATGTCTCATACAAACTTGAAGGGAGCTTCTTAGAAAATAATCAAACACTTAACCATGGAGTCTCACACAGCCAAACAAAACATTCAAAGTGGGAAACAATAAATAGTCCCATAACACGAAGAGACCGACTTCTGTAACGTGGAAACCCAGTCAACAAACCATCAGAGTGGCCACAAACCATCTTGAAATCATAGCCAGTCAACCCAGCGCCTCTGATATATCACCGTTTGAAGCAGTCACTGATGGAAATATACATGAAAATACTGAATTCATAGGCAGTGGATTGTGTACAAGGGACGGAGCCAATGGTTGATGTAAGTGTATTTAAAGAGGAGGATTACAGAGCTGGAGTCCAGACAAACAGCTCCGATAATGAATGGCCCCCTCATACCGCAAGCTTGAGACGTCTTTCAGAACATCTCAGCAATGAAAAAGAGGAATAATATAGAGATTTCTGATTTCGAGAACAATACTTTACAAATACATTTTTAAAGTTATAATAATAAGGAAATAACACTTGTGAAATGCTTCCGTTTTGCATCTTTTCTGATTTAACACAACACTTTCTTTACAAACAGAGTTTCTTTAGGTTTTATGAGGGTACATTTAAATTAAGTAAACTGAAATGAATACAATACATCAATATGGTCTCTAATGTAAATGTTTTGTATTAGCAACTATTCAAAGTTTAAAAATACAACTTCCAACAGAGTGATTAAAACAAGAACATATATCAGAAAAATCAACTTAATTCAAAAGGAAAACAAGTCTTCATTTTCCATTGACAAATTTTTGTTCTTGTTTTAAGCATAAACTTAATTGTATTCAATTTCTCACAAAACAAGACAATTTCTTCAATTTGCATCTGCAGTAATGTATCTTGATTTAAGGATGTTTAGATATTTGTATTGGAAAACAAAATAAAAATACTGAGGAAGAGATTAATTTTTTTGCAGTTGCACTTGGGTGACTTTATGAATAGGCCTACAAGTTTTCTGCTCCGATTTAAGACCTGTTTAGGGCCTTCTTTTGTGGAAGAGTGAAATAAGACTTTTTAAGTGCTGCTGAAAGAAGCACTGTAATTTTTTTTTATTTTTTGCATGACAATTTACACAAAAAGATGAGCTGGAATGGACAAAAACAGATGATCCATGTTATCCAGCATGATTTGAGACCTTTTGCACAAAAAAACACACATGATCAATGTCACTAATTTACTTACATTTGATGAATCACCTAGAAATAGCACTGAATCTTAAATATTTGTTATTTTAAAATGTGCATTTCTAAAAAAAATAAATAAATAAAAAAAAAAAAAAGTGGTTTCAGTCCACTATATACAGTATATAGGCTATATTTGCTGAATCAGATTCTTGGCTTCCTTTGGCACAAATTTGGCGCTGCGATCATGCGAAATTCGAGTTTAGCAGGACTAAACGCAAGGTAAATGCTGATGCATCACAAAATATCAATCAATAACACCAAAGCGACATTTAACTACAACGTTTGCATCAGAAACACTCATTCGCTTGCAGACACTGGCACATTTTTTATATAAAAGTTTCTTATTTTCCTCTTTGAGCAATTGGCAAATAGAGGCAGAGTACTGCTAGAGAAAAAGTACACTGTACAACAGACCACTGACAATCCAAAGCAGCTTTTTCTTTCAAAAAGAAATCATGCTCTAATAATGCTAAATTTATCAGGCGATTCATGCGACCTGCTTTCTGCAGTCGAAGCCTCAGGAGGTTTCAAGGGTAAAATATCAAATGTTCAAATAAGTTTTGATTGTGCCGTAATGAAGTGATTCCAGCAACTGCATTTAACAAGGCTTTACCTGTTCGCCACAGCCGTATTGATTTAACCTCGACAGGAATCCAGAACTTTCTCAAGCCAGAACATTACTTAAAATATTTATAATACAACATTTTTTATATAAAAGTTTCTTATTTTCCTCTTTGAGCAATTGGCAAATAGAGGCAGAGTACTGCTGGAGAAAAAGTACACTGTACAACAGACCACTGACAATCCAAAGCAGCTTTTTTTTTCAAAAAGAAATCATGCTCTAATATTGCTAAATTTATCAGGCGATTCATGCGACCTGCTTTCTGCAGTCGAAGCCTCAGGGGGTTTCAAGGGTAAAATATCAAATGTTCAAATAAGTTTTGATTGTGCCGTAATGAAGTGATTCCAGCAACTGCATTTAACAAGGCTTTACCTGTTCGCCACAGCCGTATTGATTTAACCTCGACAGGAATCCAGAACTTTCTCAAGCCAGAACATTACTTAAAATATTTATAAAGGCCAGGCCTTATGTAAAATTAATCAGAAAGACTCCCTCACCGAGGTTGACACTGTCTATTAAAATGTTCCTCCTCGCTGCTAAATATGCATTAGACGTCCAAAGGTGAATCTCCAAAGAAGTTGTTTTCCACTGAAAAATGAGGTTTGAAAGTGACTGAGCTTTCCGTGGACTTCAGAGCGCATTTCGCTGACAAAGACAACAATAGACATTCTCACGACGTCTAAATAGTAACAAGGCTTCTTATTAATAAACATGATCGCAATTAATGTGAGAGGAAACGTGTAAATGCACGAACAATTCTTGGCTAAGGTAATTTGAAGATGCTTAAATATTGATGGGTGTCGAGTGAAGAGTTTCTACATTTATATCAAAGCAAGGTTGGAGTCTCGTCCTAGTTTGAATGCATTGTAAATCATTTCAAAAGTTCTTTCTATAGAAAGCATGCCGATCCTCAATGTATGCTTTTAATAAGAAGGTTGCAAAACATTCTTCTCGGATTTTTGTTTTGCGCACATCAAGCCATCGATCATTACCGCTCGAGCAGTCCAGCATTCATCAAACCTCAAGCAAGAAGAACACAGAGAATCTATAGCACCTACTTATTCTGTTTCGACTTCAAAAAACGCGAGCTTCATAGGCGCAGGAATCTCTCTATTGTTCTGAGCCTTTTCCCAGAAGTATTGCGAGATGCAATGGGCGAGACTGCATTTGGCTTACTGGCATTGTTTTGTAGGGAGTTCATTATGAAGTAAATAAAGGCTTCCAGAGCATATTGTTCTTTAATTTACTGCTGTCAGCTGCTACAAAAGATGCTAAAAATATGCACCATCAGACCTAGACGTCAAATATAATCAGTCTTGTTTGTTGATATTACCATCATTTTACAGACACTATTTGAACTGAAGAATCAGAACAAATTCACCGGCTCTGTTCCAAAACATAGCGAGTTGCCTACACAGGCAGCATTTTAAGACATCCTAGAAAGGCAGCATAGTTATTAGGATTATTGTTTTTCTCTATGAAGGAAACGCAATGTTGCCTTAATTTGGCTGAAAAAAAAGTATGTTAATTATTCAGATTTAAAAACTAGAATAAATATTTATTTACAATAAAATATAAAAAAGATTAAAGTTTTATATATATATATATATATATATTCCTTTATATGTATTTTTTTTTAAGTCTTATGCTCACCAAGACTTTATTTGATAAAACAAAATAAATACAGTAATATTGTGAAGTATTATTGCAATTTAAAATAATGGTTATATAATTTAGTCCTGTCATTTTTTATTAAAAGTTGAAAAAACATTTGAAATATAAAACCCTTTGTAACATTATAAATGTCTTAACTAATTTTTTACGATCAATTTAATGCATCCTTGCTGAATAAAAGTAATAATTAATTTAAAAAAATCTTACTAACCTCAGACTTTTGCAAGGTAGTGAATATTTTGAATTAATTCAATACCAAACGGTTTAAATTGTTTTTAACCCTTAGAGTATCGTGTCATTCATTTAGCAACATTTAACACCAAACTTGATTCTCAAGTGTGCTTTGCACAAAGAGTTGCTCCCCACAGTTTGTAGAATGTTCTAAATTGATCACTTAAAATATTCAGTTTCAGTTAGAATGCTGCCTTAAAATGTAGGCTATGTAGACAAGAGTAGTGGTTGACCGATATTGTTTTTTTGACAGCCGATGCCGATTTCTTGGAAAGCAGGGTGGCTGATGGCCGATATAAAGCCGATATAATTTTATTTATTTTAATTAATGTTTAATACATTTGAAATCATTTGAAAATTGATTAAAAAGTAAATGTGTTAAATAAACATACTTATACTTTAGATGACAGTATTTTTCACAAATAAATTAATATTTAATAAAAAATATAATAAAAAAAAAAGGAAGTAAACACTGTAACCAACAGGGCACTCAGTATTCTGGGAAGTTTGTGTGCATTGGGATTTGGGAATCATATTTTTTTCAAATAAAGCCAAGGTAACACTCATTTCACATACAGCACACAGTGAATATGGCAGTGGGCAAATGCATAAAGCGCAGCATAATTTGAAATCACGAGTTTAAAGTTTGTCGATCGCGCGTCACCAACTCTCCACCTGTCTGCATTCAATTCACATGGATCGACCGTCACGCAGAGAACACGCATACAAGATCTCACAACTGGATCCGACTAAGTTTGCAAGCTTTGTGAAATTAAATGTTCATTAGTCATTCAAAGATTTGTTTAAATGATATAAATGCGTATTTGCTGAATGCTGACAGCAAACAAGAAAGTATTATAATGTTTACCTTTCTACTAATAATATAAAAGCAATCTTTATAATACTTTTTGTATACATTTTAATTCCTTTGTTTAACCGTTCTGATTATTAGACAGACTTCTATCCGTATTAGACAGAACTGTTAACGACGACGGCGAACAAGAGGGAAAATGTGAGCACTGTGCTCAGGCGCTGCCGCTGTCAGTATAAAAGTCCCGCCGCGAATGCATCGGCCAAACAGGAAAACTTATCGGCCGATATTTAAAAAAATGCCAAATATCGGCCTTGGCAATATATCGGTTGACCACTAGACAAGAGGGTTCACTATGTTTTAGAACAGAGCCTATATGATGATAGCATAAGTAACTACATACATTTAATATAAAGAATGACAGAAAAGCCATCTATATATGACTATATGGTCATTCTACGTCCAGTAAAATCAGATCAGAACAGCAACAGTTAAAGCGTCTTTCAGAAAGAGGCTCTGTGCAGAAACACTAGAGTTAAACTGTGGTAAACAAATACTCAATAGTGATGAGAGGTTCTTTTCAGTCCCCAAATTATAGTCTGGTTAACCAGAGAGTCTGTGTGCCAGCTCATTACTGATGTTTGCTTCCAATGCGACTCGTCTCCATCCAAGTTTACAAAAACATTCGAGGGGCCTTGAAAGCAAAGAGGGTTTTATACAGGCTGTAGCCCAGGAGACAGAAGCCCGAATTAGACAAATGCTTACAGGTTGCTAGTCAACGGCCTTTGGTTTCACCCAGGTCCTGTAGCGGATCGCTGTAAATGCGGTTAGATGGCTGAAAGCAATGCTGCGAGAGGACAGTGGGCCTGGGAATGCCACTCGATGCTTCCCGACAACTCTGAATCTTAATGTCGTATTTAATTACAGTAAGTGGTTGACGTTTACCTAATTGTTGGGAGTAAATTAAAGTGCTACATTCACTCCCACAAAGACACATAAATGGCTTTTCCATCAGCAACTTTTTCCTGAATATAAAATATGATTGTGTTTTGCTCCCAGATATTATATGGCCCTTTCAATGAAGATTTATTTCACAATGGTCGTTCATAAATGAAAGAACATTGTGGGAAAAAATCCTGCTGCAAACTCAAAAGTAAAAAGGAGAGAATGTCAGCCATGTTAGTATCAGCTCATGTCATGGTATAAATGGTAATACCGTGGTGCTTTGTAAGTATTTCAGAGTATAAAGTATCTAATATGCTCCAAGAAACTTCAAAGAATTCCATAGAACTAGCATGGTCCATGTCCAAAGACATGGTATTTATACTTTAGAAAAACAGTCTTTGATAAACACTGCCATTCAAATGTTTGGGTTGGTAAAATGTTATATATATATAAAATAAAAAATGCTCACAAAGACTGCATTTATTTGATCAAAAATATAGTATAATCAGTAATATTGTGAAATATTATTACAATTTTAAAAAACTGTTTTATATAGTAATATTTCTTAAAATTAAATTTATCCATGTGATGCAAAACTGAATTTTCAGCATAATTACTCCAGTCTTCAGTGTCATGTGATCCTAAAGAAATCATTCTAATATGCAGATTTTATGCTCAAAAAACATTGATCATTATTATCAATGTTGAAAACAGATGTGCTGCTTCATATTTTTGTGGAAACCTTCATTCATTGTTTTTTTTTCAGGATTCTTTGATGAATAAACAGCATTTATTTGAATTACAATCTTAACATTTTAAATGTATTTACCATCGCTTTCGAACAATTTAATGCATTTTCACTGAATAAATGTATTAATTCCAAAATTTTGAACAGTAATAAACAGTTTGTTGGCTGTTGTCAAACGTATTGACTTCTGAAACACAATATTACCTTGCTAACCATTAAGTAAACAAGAAAAACATGTCAGAAATAACAACAGCAGTTACAGCAAGTTACAGCATACAGTTTGTGCATGTATGTGAGTTTGTACAATAGCAAAAAAGCAATTACACAGTGTGTCATAATAAAGGGACTGACATTACAAACAGCTCACGGCCATACGGTTCTCTGCTCATGGCCACTAATTACAGATAGTAAGGCAAAAACACAAAATACGTCATACTTAATTAAGTCTCTCAAAAACAGCATATAGACATGCAACGGGTTTCAGAGGCATTTAAAGTCTCACTTATGCATTTACATCATTAGTTCTACATTGCAAAAAAATGATTGTCAAATTAGTGGTTGTAAAACAAGTCAGAAAATTTCCCTCAATGCAACCCAAGCAATATAAAAAAGCCACCGTTCTCCATTTCCATATTTCAACAATGCATTTCAGATCTGGAGCTTTTTCTAGCTCATACTGTATCGTTATTGAAACTGCAGTATGAAAGAAAAACCAGGCAGGACTTGCAAGCCACAAAAATGCTGGTGTGGGTTTTGTCTGAGTAAAGTAGTACTAACACCGTGCCACAAATAATTGTGGCAAAATAAAATAGGTGCTAAAATTCATAATGCAAAATGGACTGAAACTGAATGATGACTTCAGGTATTTTTAAACACTCTTGCCAACATGGTAATATGGACTGAAACTGAATGATTCCACAAAAATGTGATTTCAAATCACTTCAATAGAAGAATTTCATGCAGTTGGCAGTGATGAACCCTGGAATTCACAGAGGACTCGCTTAAAAACCTTTGATCAGGTTACAACCACAGGCCATGATACACTTGAAGTCGGCAGCAGTTAAAGGGAAGCAGTCGGAGCGCATCGCCTTGCGCCGTGATAAAACCCACATTGAATATGAGCTCAGACTGAAGCATCGCAGCGGAGATAGACAAATCTGTCCCGAATGAATCCCACCAGTAGCATATGATTTGTTTTTGGCTTGTTTGTTTAATTTGCCATTTGTGCTTATTTGTTTGATTGAAGCATTTGATGGCGATGCACAAAGTAAACGCACTATAAATAAAGCGTATTTCTAAATATTCAGTGGGAAATAACGAAGGGTGGGACTTTATCCACTGGAATTCGATTGTTTAATATTATTTTTCCCCACCCACACTTAATAATAAACGTAATAATGAAGTTTTAGTCTACTTTTCAGATTCTAGACGTGTGAAGCTCAGCTCTGGTGTTTGGTGTCTGATCCTTTCTCGTTTTCTGGCTACAAAATCATCCATCATTACAGACACTGCTTACCTTAGTGAAGCACAATAAATGTGTTTTAACTGGCCGGGGCTTTCAGAGAGGAGGATGAAGGCTGGTCAAATCCACAGAGAGGCGAACAGCAGGACGTTGGCCATATTAAACCGTCTGTATTATCTTTAGCACCATATGCATGTATCATGGAAACCCCAGGCCAAAGCAAGCACTCTTTCTAACACGACTGAATGATTGGAAGCATATTATTAAAAAATGAATATCATCATATAATGCTTCAGACTGCATGCGGAAGTCATTTATGCCCTCTTTTGCTGTCAAACGGCAAATTAGCAACATGTCAGAGCACTAAAAACACCTCTGCGGTCACCACTGTTTTTGTAACGAGATGGTTTCACAAAAACAATCCCAGCAAAGATGTAATTTAGCGTGCACCGCTGTAGACATCACCTTTACCTGACCACACTATAATCATGGTCATGTTGTCATTTCAAAAAGATCTGCTCATAAAATGACAGAGGATGACAAAACAACATTTAAATGTGTTCATAACAGACTGTCAAGGAAAGTATCGGCAAAGTTATTTAAACTACAATATTAACTTTTAAGTATTAATATGAACCGATTAAGTGATATTTTGTCTTTAACAATTTCAAATCAAAAGCTTTGCCAACTGATAAAGCACTTTTTCTGTTTTTATATGTTTGTTTAAATTTGCAATTCTGTGTGTTCATGTTTAATTCAATGTTTTACTCGCCATTTCTTTGTAATTGCTTGTGAAATTTACAAGGGATTTTCGAGTGAAAATAGTTTTTACACCAAATGTTTTTCAGTATAGTGACAGACTGTCAAGAAATTTATTGGCAAGGCTAATTATCTTATGAAAAAAAATCCTTGGCCAAGTGGTTATGGATTAAGTGATATTTTGCCATTTTAACCCTTCCAAAATCAAATGCTTTGCAAACTGATGATGGAGTTTCTTCTCTTTTTATATGTTTATTTAAATTTGCAATTAATTACTATAATGCAATTTTCTGCATTATATTGATAAGACAATTCTGAATGAAAATGTGCTTAATTGTCATAAAGTGGCAGATTGTCAAGGAATGTAAGGCTAATTCATCTACAATATTATCTTAGGAGTTAATAAAAATATGAATTACCCAAGTGGGCACAGCCACCTGGCCAATTAAGTGATATTTTCCTATTTTAACACTTAACTCTTTGCCAACTGATAATGCACTTGTTCTCCCTTAAATTTGCAATTAAAATTTGCAACCCCATATTGGTCTGCCACTATTAAAAATGACTCCGTTAAGATGAAAAAGCAGAAAAATGCCTCAAGAGAGATGCGTTTAGCTGATTTAGAAAGCTAAATGGCAACTTTGTTTAATTTTAAGAGGCAAGGCAACATTTCTCATTTTCATTTAGTTTAACTTGATAGTACTAAAATAACTACAATTAAAACTGAAATGAAAAATAATACAAAATTATATAGACAAAAATAAAAAATAAATGGACAAATACAAAAATGAAAACACTAAATATAAAAATAAAAACTAATTCAAAACATTATTAAAAACTATAATGGTAACTTAATGATCCTAAAATAACAGTAATGAGAATACAGTTTTCTGCATTATAGTAATAAGAAAATTCAGGATGAAAATGTGCTTAATTGTAATAACAGACTGTCAGGGAATCTATTGGCAAGGCTAATTAATCTATAATATTATCTTATGAGCCAATAAAAATATGAATCGGCCAAGTGGGCATAACAAATTAGCCAATTAAGTGATCTTTTGCCATTTTAACATTTCCAATGCACATGATTATGCATTTTTTCTGTTTTTATTTAAATGTGCAATTCTGTGTGCTTCATTATAATGCTTTACTTAATTTCAGCACAATAATACCACCCAGCCTGCTCTTTAGACATCAGGATCTGCCACT
Source organism: Sinocyclocheilus grahami (assembly GCF_001515645.1). Lineage (NCBI taxonomy): Eukaryota > Metazoa > Chordata > Actinopteri > Cypriniformes > Cyprinidae > Sinocyclocheilus > Sinocyclocheilus grahami. The sequence goes on along the minus strand of NW_015505358.1, from coordinate 1,013,225 downwards.
GAAAAGAAAACCCCATATTGGTCTGCCACTATTAAAAACAACTCTGTTAAGATGAAAAAGCAGAAAAATGCCTCGGGAGAGACGTATTTAGCTGATTAAGAAAGTTAAACGGTAGCCTCGTTTTAATTTTAAGAGGCACACACTACGCTTCTTAATGCTCCTCTCATTGAACCACAAAACTTCCTACCATTTATAAGTACGAGTGATCTCAATTAGAGACCTCCGTGAAGGCATGGGCGGCAGACAGTCACGGCAAGAGGCGGCAGAGGAAACTGTCTTTACATTTTCTTCCCTCCCTTTTCCAGACAGCCTGCGTGCCCAGAGCACACAGCGTGAAAAACAGAAAGTCTGTTTTACAGTACGCATTCACAGATGCCCGGCTGACTTTATTCAAACCTTTCCCCCCCTGCTTCGTAAGAGGCGTCTGCGATTTTTACACTTCAATTTCAGCTGCAAATCACTAAAGCACGTCGTTGACAACAACCGTGCAGTTTGACACAGATGAATGCAACAGATTGTTAGACGCTGGAATATAATATCTCCATATCATCACTCAGCACAGCGCCTGCCAAAGGAGGAAGAAAATCTTTGCAATTGGAGGCCATTTAGTCTCCATCAAAAATGCCTTTGACTGCAAGCTATAATTAAATGTCTTTCAAAAATATAAGACTGCAACCCCGAGCCCTTTGTGGAGTTGCAGGGTCGTGTGATCATCTTTTTCAACCAAAAGCAAGTCTAAAACGACATGAGTGTGTGCAGTTAAAGACGTGAGATACAACAGGCACGGACCATTTTGTATTTATGACTCAAAAAACACGTCCCACGGCAGATATAAGAGACGTGCACTATCATTTTAGGCTGCCGTACAGGCCAAATAAGCTGTTAAAAACAAGAGATATTACTTACAGTAATATATTTCATCTTGGCAGGGATGGTTTCATTACAGGATAAAAGCAGCAAAACATAAGTTCATAAAAACCTCTGTTGACCAGCTATTGTCTCTGGTTTTGACTAGAGGAGCGAACTTTATGCCTCCATTTCAGGCAAAACAAAAAGGGGAGGCTTTTTTATTCTTCTACAAAAGCTGGCGTGTATTTCAGTATCATCAAACCACACGAGGTAAACACACAGGAAAACAGTGTTGCTGTGATTTGCATGAGTTTGAAGGTCTCCTCAGGTGGGATTCAAATCAGAATGACAGGATGAATTTCACTGTGGCTTTCCTAAAGAATATCTCTCACTAGGTCAAACCGCAAACGCTCAGTTGGAGGGAAGTCAATGGATCGGCATGTAAATGTACTTTATGGCTCCTTTGTGCTTTCGGTGAAGCAGTATTGTAGACCTGGACGCTTGCTTTATAGATTGAGCTTAATATTATTCATTCCCAGATCAACTGCACTTAAGGTCTTTGACGGAAAAACAGGGTTTCTGATGAAAATACGGTCGTGTGCCGAAGTACATCAACAGAACCGCAATCACTGACGCGCTTTCCAATGAGCAAACCCTCCTTATTTCTGACAGATGAAATAATAAGTATTATACTTTAGTAAATTATAAACTGGTCTCCAGCTGATGATGGCAAATCCAGACCTGCATCGCCGGCACTTTAGAAAATGATTAATGCTGCATGAAGGTTTGTAGTGATAACTTGAGTAGGGCCCTATGTTTTAATGATTAAAATGAATTTTAGTATTCAAAAAGCTTGTCTCATTAAATGAAATCATACAAATAATCAAACAAAAAAAATTTGAACCAAAAAAATTATTTTAGGGCCCTATGTAGTGTTCATTTTATTTTACTTTTAAATTTTTTTATGCTTTAATTCAATTTTTTCTGAAATTGTTTTATTTTTCACCAAAATTAAAAATTTTTCCATTTATATTTTTTCTAAATTCCTTTTATTCTGTCCAGTTTCTGGACTATGTTTGTTAAATGAAATTTTAGTAATCAAAAAGCAAGTCTTATTAAATAAATTCATGAAACTTATACAAATTAACAACAATTTATTAAAGTTGAAAAAACTAATTAGGGCCCTATCAAATGCGTTTTATTTTTTCAGAAATTCCATTTTACTTTTTTAATTCTCTGTCTTCTGTTGTAATTTTCTGGATTCCATTTTAATTATTTATATTTTAATTTAATTGATTTATATTTTAATAATCAAAAACCATGTCTAATCAATTGAAACTTTAAAACTTTAACAACTTTTTTTTTTACAATAATAGGACCCTATGAAATGTTTGATCATCATTTTTGGTCATTTTTTTCCAGAAATATTGTGTTTGGTGTATTTTACTTTTTCTGGATTGATGATTTAATACAAATTAATTATCAAAAACAGTAATAATCAAATGGAGGCATTAAAAAGACACAATTTAATTAAACTTTTAAAATGTAATCAAAAGGAATTAAACAATTCCTTTTATATTTCCGTAAAAAAAATAAGCACTGCACTACAGCAGGTTTACAGTTGAAATTAAAACATGGAGGGAAAATTATGTGATATCCTTAAAGTTTTAATAATAATTCTTATTACTTTGAGAAGTACATTCTACTGTACAACTGTAATGTATTTCTGTCACAATTTCTTCAAGCTAAACCAAACTCTTATTTTGATGGGTTGTCATTAAGTCTCTGTGGGGATCATATGATGATATTTTTTTCTCAATTGAAATATGCAGACATCATATTTTTCAATAGCCTTCTTGAGCTTTAAAGGGTTCACCCAAAAATGAAAATTAGTCCATAAACTCACCCTCAAGTCATCCTAGGTGTATATGACCTTCCTCTTTCAGACAAATTCAGTCAGAGTTATATAAAAAAATGTCTTTGATCTTTCAAGCTGTTTAATGGCACTCAGTGGGTGTTGCAGTGCATCAGTCTAAAAGAAGTGAAATAAAAAGCGCCCTTCCATAAAAAAAAAAAGTGTCTCACATGGCTCCGTCGCAACGCAGACCTCATCTGCCCGGAACTGCTTCCGTTTACAACAGTAAGCGCAAGCTAGATTAAATTGATTATTACGTTTTAAATATGGTTATTTTTCTTACAAAAACACATCGATTTGCTACAGGAGGACTTTGTTCACCCCCCGGAGCTGTGTGAGACACTTTTTATTAAGGATGGGCGCTTTTTATTTAACTTCTTTTGGACTGATGCATTGCAACACCCGCTGAGTGCCATTAAATAGCTTGAAAGATCAAAGACAATTTTTAATATAACTCCGAAGCCCATAGCCCTTTATGGGCTAATTTTCATTTTTGGCTGAACAAACCCTTTAATAATCAGATACTAGTCCATATCACGATTTTATTAAGTGTACAGCCCTACTTTTGATTTATTCACTCAACATTCCATAACATTCCGCATTTTGTACAGTAAATTCCATTTTTATGTCTGAATTTCGCGATTCCGTCTACTTTCTCCTCACAGTGGAAATCATATGGCCATACTTGAGACGTGAGTGTTTAAACGTGTTAACTTATGGAAAGTCAATTGTTCTAGATCAATTTTGCTCTGAATTATCTTGGAGTAATATGTAAATTACATGAATATGTTAATTAGTCATTACCATATTACCATCAAAGCACCTCCACAGTACTTGCTGTACTTGGAACACAGGTTGGAACACATCAGAGTTTTCTGAATGACTTTAGACAGGAAAACTCCATTTCTCCTCACAGTGGAAATCATATGGCCATACTTGAGACGTGAGTGTTTAAACGTGTTAACTTATGGAAAGTCAATTGTTCTAGACCAATTTTGCTCTGAATTATTTTGGAGTAATATGTAAATTACATGAATATGTTAATTAGTCATTACCATATTACCATCAAAGCACCTCCACAGTACTTGCTGTACTTGGAACACAGGTTGGAACACATCAGAGTTTTCTGAATGACTTTAGACAGGAAAACTCCTGCACTTACATCATGCTCTGAAGCTCAGGGATGAAGCTGGTGGTCTTTCCGGATGCGCGTCCGGCCGTGGTGCTGCTGCTAGCTGCCATTGGGCTCGCAGCACTGTTGCTCATCTGTAACACACACAACACTGCCTGAGCAATTAGAAAGCCACTTCACACGCAAAATGCTTCCTGATGCGTCCAGCGACAGGACGGGAAACACGCCACATGTTCAGAGCCGGACACGTTCAACCGGAATCAATGACAAACGCCGCTCAGAGAGAGAGAGAGAGATTTAGCTTTTTTAACATGCGAGACGGAATTATTTTTAATGGCCAAAGCAAGGTTGGTTAAACTACTGTAAGCAATGATTGATAAATGATCTTTTAGTTCAAAGGGAGCAGCAGATGAGTTTAAAGAGTGTGTTTGTCTAGTGTTTACCAAATGTTTGATCTTACCAGCATTACATGGCATGATAAAGAAAAGTACATATATTAACATTTTAGCACTGAATCTGAACTGAAAATGCACCAATAACTTATGAAAAAAGCATTTAAACACAAGGGTCAATATATAAATGTACCCACTAAAAGCATTATTATACAGTAATACGGTCAACCAATATGTATTTTAAAATGCTGAAGCCATTTTAGTTGAAAACTGATAAGTGATCTAGACATATTTATTATATGCCCAAAATGTTTTAATCTTAAAACTTTATCCTACCATGTTTAAGTTTAAATTTAACTTTGAATCCCAGATTTCCAATGACTTATATATTAAAAAGAAATAATATAAAAATAATTTAATAATATCAAATGTGTATACGTTTTGTGAATTTTCAGTATAAATAAAGAATATAATTTATACTCATAATTCACAAAATACAATAATAATATATTTTTTTTCTGTATAAAGTGATATACTTTATCTTTAGTGAAAGTATTAATAGTTGTGTGCAATAATATAAATATTTTATATTATTATTGTTATTTAAATAATAATAATATAAAATACCAAATATGTATACTTTGTGTTCATTTTCAGTATAAAATTAGTATACAGCTTATTCACAAAGAAAAAATATAAATAATAAATAACATTAATAATAATATTTGAAAACTGAAATGTGCTCTATCCATTGATGAGGCTGTTTGTAGAAACTTGGAGGCCGGGTTGATTAATCAGCTGATATATTGGCATTATGAGACTTAGCATACAGCTTTCACATATTAGCCAATTATTTTATATTATCTTACTTTATTTGAATTATCTGAGCACGTTGTCGAGCAGTTAACATTCATCACACAGCTATCTGCACAGTTTGCAGTTAGACTTACTCCAACACAAAGAAAACAAATTAACAGGATGCTGACACAAACCCAGAAATGGAGCTTGTCAAATTCAAATGTGTGCAGAGATTTCCATTTGGAATCACGGGCAGGTGAGTCGTCACGGCCCACCAGCTTTATTTGAACAAACCCTTGGTCTGTTTGAACCTGAAGCTGGCATGAGTGACTCAGAAACCACAGCCTTCCTACGGCATCAGACTATCAAATCTCACAGCGCGGACGGTCCTTTTCTCACGTAGATGAGACGTAATCCCTATCAACGCAGCAGTCTGACACACTTCTGAGCACTGATCATTAAAGAGATAGCTCATCATCATTTGCTCAACCTCACTACAAACCAGAATGAAATTTAAGCTGTTAGTCACAGATAAACCTCTGCTGCAGCTCTCAAATCTCATTCACGCTCATATTCAATTAAATAAAATCAATGTCAAACCAAAGTGACACCAGTTTGAATCATGATATGAAAAATCATAAGATAAAAAATTTTAAGATTTTAGGCTTGTCACACAGCTTTAGAAGACTCAAAATACAGTACAAATCATATTAAACATTTTTTTATATCAAATGTGTATATACGTTTCATGCATTATTAGTATAAAATGTGTACACAATGGGCACTCATCATAAAAAATGACTTATAATAACATTAAATATTCATACTTATCAGTATAAACTGAGTATACAATTACTATTAATTCACAAAAGAAGAAAAAGACGAAATTTGTTTACTTTTTGTGATTTTTTGTATAAATTGCATAAAATTTACACTCATAATTCAAAAAATAAATAACATGAAAAATGTATACTTTCTGTGAGTCTCCCATATTAATTGATTTTACAGTTTAAACATTATACACAAAATATCTAAATATATAGATATATGATATTATTATTTAAAATAATACAATATCAAATATTTAGACTTTTCAGTATAAATTGAGTATACAATTTTAACTTTGTATGTATACTTTTGTATGTACTTTATATTTTCTGTATAAATTGCATGTAAAATTTACACTCATAATAAAAAAAAATCAATAACAATACAGATAATACCAAATATTTATACTTTCAAAAAAATTTAAATATGACATTTTTTTAAATAATAATTAGCATTATTATTATACTTTTTAGTATAATTTAATAAACAATCAATTTATACTCAATTCACAATAATAATAATAATGCTAAATATTTAAACTTTCTGTGAATTTTCAGTATAAATTGTAGTAGCCTATACAATTTATAACTAGTTCACAAAAAAATACCGCTCTCGAATCTCAATAATGCTCATGTTTGAATATGGAGAACGAGATTTCAGAGCTACGGCAATGGAAAGATTTTAGTCTTGTCACAAGGCTTCAGAAGACTCGAAATACAGAACAGATCATACAGACTACCTTTAATCATTTTGGAGTTTGACATCATATGTCCCAAATGGCTTCAAAGAGCACCCAGGATATTTTTCAAAATTTATTTTTCCGCGTCCCACAAGAGTAACAACAGCATTTGGGTTTGGAACGACATGAAGGTGAATAAATAAAGGATGAATTGCCATTTTTCAGCGAAGCTCTCCTTTAATCAGAGCCAATATAAATCTTAATTCTGTCTCAGAGGGACATGAAACTAAATGTTCCAAAGTGTCACCAAAGCAAAAGCAGGGCCCTTTTCTTCAATAAACACATCCCGGCGTAAAATTTCCTTCTGTTTTCGCCCCCTCTGTTGGATGAAAGATAACGCTTTTGCTTTGACTGGTGAAGGCAGATGGTCGCCATACTGGGCAAAACGAATTCAGATGTGGCAAATGAATCAAGATTACTTCAACATGCAAAAGGCTTTGAAAGAACAGAAAAGGGAGCCATTCTATTTATTGCATTTTCCTCTGTGTAATTAAATAGTCAGGACTTTTATGTAGCTTCCACGTCTTTTTTTGTTGTTTCTACAGACGCCTAGTTAATTTACTCATTTAGTTGCGGGCATGAGATTTGTGTTTTCGCCGATTTTGCCAAGAGCAGTAGTCCTACAGCGTGTAAATACGGATGAATCTCGGTGACAGAAAATGATTTGAGGAAGGAGGCTTTTACTACAGCCCACAAATATCAGCATTCAAAGACCTCTAACATATTTATTTCTTCTTTATCCAAGACATCCAACTCCAACCTTCCGCCACATGCTGTTTCAATATATATATTCAACTATATTTTTCATTAATTACAATTACCCCAACTCAGCTGTCTCATAAATTTACAGACCATCATCATAACTGGGGGAAAATCAGAAACATATTTGGCGCTCGCAGTCACCGAAGAAGGAAATGTAACTTAATAGCACGTCTTTCTCGAGGCCCTAATGAAGTGGCAAATGTGATTCAGAGCCATTGGATGTTTTATTTCCCTCCTACATCCTCGCCACACACGGCAGCGCCTGTCTGCGTCTGCACAAGACCTGCAATCATGCGAAATCCATTTCTCTCACACCGAAACGTGTAGATTAAAGGCTCTTGGACGTGTACTTGAACAGGAAGGAGGAGGAGAAATGGCTCACACGTTCAAATCTCCATCATGTGTGTGTGTGTGTGTGTGTCCGTGTGTGTCCCTGGTATTTATCACGTTATGGGGACCAAATGTCCCCACAAGGATAGTAATACTAGTAAATTTTGACCTTGTGGGGACATTTTTGAGGTCCCCATGAGGAAACAAGCTTATAAATCATACAGAATTAATTTTTTTGAGAAAGTAAAAATGCACAAAGTTTCCTGTAAGGGGTAGGTTTAGGGGTTGGGTTGGTGTAGGGCAATAGCACATACAGTTTGTACAGTATAAAAACCATAACGCCTATGGAATGTCCCCATAAAACATGGAAACACAACATGTGTGTGTGTGTGTGTGTGTCTGCCTGTCTGTGTGTGTCTGTGTGTGTGTGTCTGTGTCTGCCTGTCTGTGTGTGTGTGTGTCTGTCTGTCTGTCTGTCTGTGTCTCTGCGTGTGTCTGTGTCTCTGCGTCTGTGTGTGTCTCTGCGTCTGTGTGTGTGTCTGTGTGTCTCTGTGTGTGTGTGTGTGTGTGTCTGTCTCTGTGTGCGTGTGTGTGTCTCTGTGTGTGTCTGTCTGTCTGTGTGTGCGTGTGCGTGTGTGTGAAGTTTCCACAGAGTCAGACTTCATATCGAGAGCTGACATCACTCTTCCCAGTCTTTCAAACAGCCAAGGTTTTACAAACAATACACATGAGGGAAAGTCAGGCTAGACACAAGAGTGGGGATGTGATTTTTCCTTTTTTTTCTCCAGAATAGAACACAGAATTGACTGTGGAAGAAGAAAATAGTATGAAACCTCAACTAATACAGGCACACGGGACTTTAGAATAAGCAATTTGCGATTTTTTTCATCGATTTGTGATTTTGCACAAACAACTTGCATGTCCGCTAGCTCATTTGGCTTAGCATTTTGTTATAACGTTACATGCCAGTCTAATACGCTGTCAAAAAGCTATTTACTATAACTAACAACTTCATTTCAAAGAATACAAGCAGCTAATAGTATTTCAAATAAAATGTTTCAACATTATAAAGGCATAATGATGTTTGTAATACTGTTTATAACACATTTTATGAAATATAAACATAAACAGTGACCCGAACTGAACAAACAGAAGCTTTCGAGTCTCGCTTTCGGTTGACGTTCAGACTAAATAAACAAATGGCCAGAACTGAATATTAACCTCACACGTTTAAGTACGTTAACTGAACATTTTTTACCTTACGTTATGAATTATTCAGTCCATCCACATGTGCTCTTTCAAACTGCGAGGCACTTGTCTCTGATGTAAACACACTGGTCAGCGCGTGTCTATTTGGCGTCACGCGGGTCTGCCAGGGATTGTGGGTAATGGAGTTTTTAACGGTTATATAACGCAATAGCCTGCGGTGGCAAGCGAGCACTGCTGTAGTTCTGCGTTTGCCCTCGTCGCATAATAAAAGACGAATTTAAACGTTAAAGAGCGCCACCAAAAGAGCTTTTGAGATTCATAAGGTTAAAAAAAAATTATATAAAACATTAATACACTCTAAAATTATTAACATAACTTAAATGCGTAGTAGCTACATTTTCAACAACAACAAAGAAACTAGAAAATATTAGTATGACTTAAATGATTATTTTGTACTTTATAATTTTTATTAATATTATTATCGTTTTTATCGTGTTATTGCCCGACTTTCTGTAGCATTAATGTGTCCTTCTTTGCATATAAAAAAATAATAACGAGCCAAAAAATATTAAAATAAGCTATATGCATTTTAAATGTCAACAAAGGGTCGTAATTTAGTTCCATATACTTGAATGCTGTTGTCGTGTCTTCTGTGCTTTTGTTGTTGTCTGATCTTGTATAATATTAACTTTAGCCCGGGCTCTTTATCTGTCTTTAGAAATAGGAAATGAGTCACTTCTCTTCTCTTCGCTTGTTTGCTTTCTGTCTGGATTTGAATGAGATGTGTTTATGTCTCTTTATGAGCTTTTATGTCTCTCAGTAGTGGACAGTGAAAGAAAACTCGCTGGCTTCACCCTGTTACCATAATAAAGCATATATCGTTGAATATTTTGCTTAATATAAAGTTCGTCTTTTATATCCTCATTGAACTTGGAACGTGTTTGCTTGATCTTAACATTTTAAGATGCGCAAACGTGCTGCTGTAGATTGTCTCTGTGTGGTATTTGCTGCATTGCTTTGGTAAGACAAGAAAATATCAAACCACTGAACTGCTCATTTATTGTGATGCCATGAAATGGTGCTTGGAGACATGACGTGCTCAAGACTCATCAGCATAATAATCCTCCTGCTTCTGCATATATATATAAACCACAAAAACCTGAGCTCACCCAAGTCCCTGCCTCCTAAGACAAACCACACAACGAGACAAAACACTGCGGCTTTCCAGCGCCTTCATCTTTCTAACCACAACCTTCGGAATCACCTTTTTAACCCTTCACAAAGACTCTGCATGGAGAAAGAAAGGTCTTAAGGACTTTTGCAAACTTCGTAACTTTCTTTTTTCACGTCTTACATGGTGGCACGTTTTAGGAAGCGCGTTGAAGTCAACTCTCCGAGCGAGCGCCGCGCGTAATGAGAAGCGACTCGCTTTTATTCCGGATTTTGACGTTTGTTACTGCAAAGGAGAAGCAAGATCGCCTCGTAAATTATGTCGGTGGTTCTTCTGAGCATAACCAGGAGCTCCCGCGCGTTTATTTCCACGCGATTCACCTGTAGAGCTCGCGCGTAAAGCCCGAGGGGAACCGACCTTATCCAACTTTTTCGCTTTCTGGAAAGCGCCTAAAGGACTTTCTATAGATCCCATCTATTTTGAATCGAAAACTCTTGACTTTGGTGCTGGTTTGAAGTGCCCTTACCTTTGCTGACACTGTTGTGATGCGCATTCCGGTAGATCCGAGCACCAGCCGCAGGTTCAGTCCGCCGTCCAGCAGCCTTCAGCCGGTGGCGGGGAAGATGAGCGATGCGCAGCAGGAGCAGAACGCGGCGGTGCCGAGACTCCGACAGCACGACAACCGGACGATGGTGGAGATCATCGCGGACCACCCCGCCGAGCTCGTGCGGACGGACAGCCCCAACTTTCTGTGCTCAGTGCTGCCGTCTCACTGGAGGTGCAACAAAACTCTCCCGGTGGCGTTTAAGGTCAGAGAGACGGTTTAATAAGATGTGATTAAGAAACGTGTTTCTTTACAAACATCATATGATGTTTAACAGACCAGTGTTTACATATGGTTCAACTTTATATGCGAGATTTCTGGCTATTTGCATGCGCTTTAACTAGTGATCTGTTCATTTTCGACATCTTAATACTTAATAGATCAGTGCACCTTTTACATTCATCTATCATCTACATATCATCAATTTAAACCAGGGAATTATTGGTCCCATTCAGATTTGAATCTCTTTTACGAGACCTGGCCAACATCCAGACAGCATTAAAAATACACAACAAACACACTTTAATATGAGCAGGAAAGAAAATGCAATCATTTATAATAGTTACAATGAAAGTTTCTAACTGTTTATGTAAATGCAATCTCAAAGTTTCAGGACAGTTTGCAAGTAGAACATTTTAAATAGATCTCAAATGTAATCAAACTACTTTTAACACTTTTAACCAAAAACAGTCTGCAGGTTTTTACTATTGCAATGACTTATTGATTAAAAAAAATGTTTTATCAGTGTTTCTTTTCCACATAAACAGGTGTGCTTTAATGGATTTAATAGTATTTGTTTTTATCATTATCATTATTATTTACATGTTCAGATTAAATGTTTAATTTATGGGAGTTACAGAAGTTTCAAATGAGGAATCCTGCCGTGCTGGAGAGAGACAAGTGAAATCTGAGAGATTTGAAGCTATTCATAGACACAAACACATGCATGTTTAATCACACGGCCTAAATTACACACAACTATTAATACTTTCACTAAAGATAGAATATTTCATACGAGCAGACTGCAGCTAGTATCTGTAGCAGGAATCGTTTCGCTCGGGCTTATTCTGTAAACATACTTTTGTTCAATTATTTGAGCTTGTAAATCTGAGCCCTCCTGCTCACACTGAACACCAAAACATTCGCCTCAATTAAAGCTTGCTTTTTGTTGTTCTTCTCAAATAAGATTTGGTCACTTGTAGAATTTGCATTTTATAGCAAAATCCAAGTTTTGAAAAGAAAAAAAAAAGTGGCACAAAGTAACCTTTGTGCATTTAAGAAAAAAAAAGTATATATTAACAAAATTACTAAATATTTTCCTATATCATTTTTGGCAATAAATAAACGTTTTTTATATATTTATTAAAATTTTCATAATGCTTACATTTGAACAAAATTGGAATATATTTTTGACAGTCTGTTGAATACATTTGCTTTAGATTTTATGCTCACTGTTCAATAGTAAAGTTACAGTATTCGTGTATTTGCGTTATACTGAGGTTTCTGACCAATTTAAGGTGAATTTCTTACATACACGATTTAAAATGTCACATTTAAAAACAATCTAGCTTTTGTTTAGTGCTATATTTGCAAGTTTTAATAGATTTATCGTGTTATTAACCCTCTGAGGCCAGCAGTCTCGCTTCATAATGTCACTTCCAATCAGGATCACAGGCCTGTTTTCATCAGAATATGAATAAACACTCAGACTGCAGTGAAATGCAGGGTAAATTACAGCGGGACAGTCACAGTGTGTCCGTTTCTGTTCAGGTTGTTGCTCTGGGAGATGTTTCTGATGCGACGGTGGTGACAGTTATGGCAGGAAATGACGAGAACTACTCGGCAGAGCTGCGGAACGCCTCAGCTGTCATGAAGAATCAGGTGGCGCGTTTCAACGACCTGAGATTTGTTGGCAGGAGTGGAAGAGGTTGGTACTTCCACTTTAATTGTATTTATTCTTCACTGGCCGCTTCGTTTGCTTTGGCTGAATCATAAAAAAAGTGTAAAATCACGTAAGACATTTAGTTTACAATAAATGACATCAAGTGCAGAATCCAAATGGACTGAAAGTCAAGTTTTACCACAAACAGTGCGATAAAATGGATTGATTAAGTGTGTGGATTGCTTCTGTGTAGCCTTTAAAGAAATAATACAAATTATGCACTGCATGTTTAACATGAACACAATAGAACACTGTCCAAGATTCCTCACTTACAGAAATACTGAAAAGAGCTGCAGAATTGGAAATGAACCACAGAAAGGCATTATTATTTTCCACCAGCGTCCAACAATTTGAGTGCTTGCATGTTGACAATAAGGGTGCTTTCCAAAAAAAGACTGTCATTTCAGCATTCCCAAAGCCTGACGCACACACACAAAAAAATAGTAGGCTGTAACTGTTGCAAAATAAAAACTGCAAAGTATTTCCAATTCATTCACTGGCATTTCCTATCTAGTACTTTTGTGTTACATCCACCCTATGCGCCCAAATAAAAAAAGTCTTTAAGACGTGAACGCGGGCTCAAAGTGCTCACAGGCTGCTTATGTGTGGATGAATGCAGCTTTTGATATGCTTGCAATTATTGTCAAAGACAAAATCCCGCTCTTGTGATCCTGTCGGAAGAAGGCATTGAGAGCGCAGGTCTTTGAAGTGTCCCGGGACAGGCAGTGAGATCAGAGCAGCGGTCTGTCTGCCGCTGGAGGCTGCGTATACTCGGGCGAGCGGTCTAGACTTGCCCCTATAATCCACACGAGCACTTAAAGTGAGGCACGGACGTGTGCAGCAGGGAATCCCTCGCATGGCGCCCACAAACGACAGACTCAAAACACTTGAAAACAGCTCCAGGTGTTTGGGGAAGTGCAGTCGACGTCTATGGGCTTCTCAATGGCTGATGGCTGATACAGTATGCATAATGTGATAAACATCAATGTAGTCTGATATTTGGTTATTTTCAGATTTATCAGTATTAACAGAAGTGGTCAATCTGCCAGTGTTAATTCCAAAATCTGAAAAGATATAAATATATAATAATAATGCATTTTGAGTAAATAAAGTGTAAAAGAGTGTTACATTTTTAAAAAATATATATATATACATTGTATTTGCTATCATAATTATATACAATTATTAAACTGCATTGGGCAATTCAATTTGTAATATTAAATTTTTTATTTATACTTGTGTGTAGATATATATATGACACATAAAAGCTAACAAGATATTGTAATAATGAATTTAGTAAATATTGTGTAATGTAAAATTGTGTTAACTTTAATTACAATTATTAATGAGACACATGTAACATTTTTATAAAAAAAAAAAAAAATCTATAAATAAATTTAATTATGATATATAAAATTTTAAATTAATATCTAAAATGTTATGTAAAAAATAGACATTATATATATATATGGTAGCTTCTATTATTCCTGTTCAAAATTGTGTAATGATTTCATGATGTACCAATTAATTTATCTAAACGACCCCTCCCCCCTTCCCAAAACTAAAATGCTAAAATGTTATGTAAAAAATAGACATTATATATATATATATATATATATATATATATATATATATATATAATGTCTATATAAATAATATGTTAAATAATACATTTATATGTAATTTTATACGTTTATTTATTTATTTAGATTTTATATAACATTGGTCATCAGCCATCCTGTTTTGTAGATATTGTTATGGGCTTTGGACAATAAAAAGAAAAAAAAATTCAGATAACCAGATACTTTACACAACATGTACACTAAATGCATGAAAAATATTTGAAAAAAAAAAAAAAAAAGAATTTTTTTTTACTATCCACTGACAAGGCTGCTGATAGATTTTGGAACAAATATTAGGGGAAAAAATGTTAATCGGCCTTGTGGACATGAATTTGCCAATAATCCACCCTATAAATCAGTCTATTGCAACTCTTTCATTTGCTGATGTATCTGTTATCAGTCCGAGTGGACATTGGCTGTGCATATGTGGTGGTTTCTTGACCAGTGGGCTGGTCTCAGCACATTCCTGCAGCAATGCATGTCCTCACACACCCTCAACACGCTATCAGTGTGCATGTGTGCGCAGCCGTGTTATCTCCTCACAGCTGTCACAGTCAACAGGGCCTTGGCCCGCACAGAGACCCACACCTTCACAGGCTTAAGTTTCTTCTATCTATGATATGGGATCTGGAAGAGGAAGTCAGGGAGGAGATAGCACAGCATAAGGAAATTAAATATGGAAAACGATACGAGGCGCGATGTGGAAGATTAGAATAAGATCGACCACAATCAAATAAATGACAGCAGAAAAAATAACCCGCCTCGAATTTCTAAAAGCAACTGCGTTTCCTGAGACAAAACACAAAACACAGTACTGCACCCTTATTTATGAATGGATTCGGATACACTGGTTCGGTCAGGACAGGGTGATGTTTGTTGTTGATCAGGAGTCTATGCATTTCAGATGTAGTCTGTCTCGTTCTGTTTAGGAAATCATTTCGAACAGAAAACCCTTGGATGGATGACAGATGCCAGGGTTGGTGGAGCGGGTTGGTTAAACTCTGGTTTGTTTGGTATCAGCAGGTGGGTCTGTGAACGTGCTTTTGGGGGCTTATAGACGGATTCCTGTGGGAGAAAAGAAAAACATATTACTTTAGCAAGATGTATTGCATAACATGCACAAGAACATCAGGAAATCAAAAATGTGGGAGTGTTTATTCTATAAAATATATTATTTAATTAATTATATGTTCAATTTATGTTAGAAAGAGCTTTAGCCAGATTTATTGCAGAATGTTGGTAAATCAAAAATGGTGCAGTTCTAGAAAACACATATGCACATGAGAAATGCAATAGTTAATGAAGCAAAAAAAACCTCAAGAGTTAGAGTTAGTCAATTAATCCCAGTTTTGAAGCCGTTCACCCTGATGGATGATCTACAGTAAGAAGCCTAAACCAAGTGTAGCTGCCTGCCGTATTGTGTCAGTTCTTTCCACCCACTTCTTCCTGTCTTATTGCAGATCGCACGCAGCTCTGAGAATGTGTCATGCCTGACTTCACAGCATGCTTTGCACATTACTGCCGAGTTTGCCTCATTAGAAGTATCTTAGTATTTCCTGTGTGCTACTGACAGAAAGTGTCACCTCTTTAGTGTAACAATATCTTGTGTTGAAGTTAATTGGAAGTTTTTAAACACTACGAGTGCACACATTTATGAACATTTCATCTGAAAAATGTTGATCGGTAAAAGGTCACATAAGATGAAAATCTGTGACCGCAGGACCCCACCTTCACACCCAACCCTCTAATGTTCACACATAAAAGAATAACGACTAATAACAGCACTGCTGCCGATGTTTATTCTTGGCTGTTTTAAAAAAAGAAAACCAAATGCCAGTGCATGAAAAGTACTGTTGCTTTATAATATTATTAATGTATACGCTTTTACATTTATACATTCATATTCTATATAAATAATATTATAAAGCAACAGTAGTGGTCCAAAAATAAAAATTGTAGTCATTTTCTTAATTAAAAAAATCCAGAAGAGAGATCCACCAATAATAATGTATGCATTACTTTTTATGCAGTATCAAATCTCTTAAATATCAATAAAGATAATACATGTGAATAAAAAGATTAAATTCATAATAAAATAAATATTTATTAATTAAACAAATTAAACGTTAAGAACTTAAAATCTTTCAATGAAATACATTTAAATATATTTATAAAATGATTCACATATGCTGCAACATTTATAACTAATATTATAAAGTCACTGGTGTACAATACATAAATGGTTTATTCCACTTGGATGAACGCTATATGAATTCTAACATGGTCTGTTTTATGCATTTCTGATTTGTCATGTCCAACAACTGATATTTATGAATTCAATGCTCAGCAAGGGTCACTTTCCAAACTAATTCCATTATTCCGTTGCGCCCAGGCCTTTTCAATCGCCCGAGTTCCTCGCAGTTAAAATCCCACCGTCACCAGCAGAGAAATGCAAATGACGCGTGGCGATGAATGCGACACATTGTCCGGCGGATTAATCGGGTTTGAACCTTTTTGTGTTTTGCAGGAAAGAGCTTCATGCTGACAATCACAGTATTCACGAACCCACCGCAAGTGGCTACTTACCACCGAGCCATAAAGGTCACAGTGGACGGACCGCGGGAGCCGCGAAGTGAGTACCACCCCAAATATCACACATCATGTGATTAGCACACGCAAAACCAGATGAATGATGTTGTGCAGCGTCGTGGCACAGCGCACCATCCGTGCAGCCCGATGCATGAATTGATGCATAGATTGTGTTACGGTACTGTTTTAGAAATGGATTCAGCACGCCTCAATGCACAAAGACGGCCTTTGAGGAGCAGCAGGCGTGTTCAGTGAGAGGCAAATACAAACACGTGCTGTCAAGGCCGCTTGACTTGTGAAAATGTTTACTGTATTGGCCTCTTGTGTCTGTCAGTCAACGTGCTCTTAAGAGCGAGCGCCCGTACAAACCCCTCGACCTCTGACCTGCGCTCTGGCTGTGTTCTCAATGGAATATTAGCGCACTGCATACTGCGCAGTACGTACTGCATACTGTGCTGTTTTTAAACCCGCTCAATTTCCTGCGTGATGAAGAAACATGAATAATGTTAGCGGTAATAATATCTATTTAATATTTTGTGACTATAAATTTGTACATAATCGAATTTACAAAAATGTAATTAAAAATGCAACATAGTTACACTTTAAAAAAAATTATGTAGAAACTATTTGCACTCAGGTATTGCTTGTAAATTTCACAATAAATTACAAAGAAACAGCAAGTAACACATTGAATTAAACGTAAAATTTTGAGGTAGAAAAACTGAAATAGTATCTTTATTTATAATCGTTATTTACTACTTCAAAAAACTTTTTTTTTTACCACATTCTGAATGAAACAAGTAAAATACACTAGTTTAAAATGATTATTATGGTAAGATGCATACTATCTTCTTACTGTTTTTAATTTTTTAATAGTTTGCGTGATTTCATGAGAAACATTTTAAACTGTATTTTATGTCACATGACCTGATTATGTTAATATTCATTCAGAATGTGGCGCCTGTTGTAAGTAAAACAAAGATTATTGGAGTATGTTTTACAAGAAAATACTACAGTTTTCTAAATTTCTAAATTTCATGTTCAGTTCAATGCATTACAGTATATATATATATATATATATATATATATATATATATATATATATATACTGTATATATATATAATTGTGAGATGTAAACTCAGAATTCAGAGAAAAAGTCAGAAATGCTAGATATAAACACAGAATTGTGAAATATAAATGCACAATTGCAAAAAAAAAATCTGAGAGATAAAAAGTCAAAATTACCTTTATTTTTTATTACATGGCAGAAAAAAAACAGAATTGTGAGATGTAAACTCAGAATTCAAGTCAAGTCACCTTTATTTATATAGCACTTTATACAGATTGTGTCAAAGCAGCTTTACAGAGTTAAACAGGAAAAACGTGTGCTGATAATGCAGGAGGACAATAAAACACAGTCCGTTTTCTCAGTTCAGTCCTCTTGCAATAGTGTTTGTGCAGTCAAGTCAACTATGTTGCCAGAAATGGTGTCCCCAACTAAGCAAGCCAAAGGTGACAGTGGCAAGGAACCAAGACTCCATCGGCGATAGAAATGGAGAAAAAAACCTTGGGAGAAACCAGGCTCAGTCGTGGGGCCAGTTCTCCTCTGGCCAGATGAAACCAGCATGGTGTGCTTTAATTCCAGGCTGCAACACAGGTCAGATTGTGCAGAGGAATTGTATGGTTCACGTGGTCTTGTGCCGAGGTGATGAGGTCTTCGCAGGGGATCTGTCTCTGGGGCGCATCTAGTTGACGTGGTCTCCGCTGACATTCAGGGCTGTAGAGGTCGTCTTTAGGTGCTGATCCACCATCTGGACTGGATCTGGGTGGATCTACGGTGACCTCGGAATAATAATGAAACAGACTAATATTAGCATAGATGCCATTCTTCTTACGATATTGCGAGTACATCAGTGTTATGGGAAGTGTTCCCGGTTCCGGTTGTCCTATTTAATGCAGCCTGACAATCATTTAACAGATTTGTATTATAGAAATGTGATAGTGTGTTCTGTGTAAACCAGGTTAAAGAGATGGGTCTTTAATCTAGATTAACACTGACAGAGCGTGTCTGCCTCCCGAACAATGCTAAGTAGATTGTTGCAGAGTTTGGACACTAAATAGGAAAAGGATCTGCCGCCCGCAGTTGATTTTGATATTCTAGGTATTATCAAATGGCCAGAGTTTTGAGATCGCAGTGGACTTGAAGGACTATAATGCGATAAGAGCTCACTCAAGTACCGAGGAGCTAAACCATTCAGGGCTTTATAAGTAATTAGCAAAAGTTTAAAATGTATTCAATAGGGAGCCAGTGCAGAGTTGACAGAACCGGGCTAATATGGTCGTACTTCCTGGTTCTAGTAAGAAGTCTAGCTGCTGCATTTTGGATCAGCTGGAGTTTGTTTATTAAGCGTGCAGAACAACCACCCAATAAAGCATTACAATAATCTGACCTTGAGGTCATGAACGCATGAATTAACACTTCTGCATTTGACATTGAGAGCATAGGTCGTAATTTAGATAGAAAAATGCGGTTTTACAAATGCTAGAAACATTACTTTCAAAGGAAAGGTTGCTATCAAATAGCACACCTAGGTTCTTAACTGATGACGAAGAATTGACAGCACAGCCATCAAGTGTTAGTGTACTAGTATTCCATGCATATTCCATGGTATTCCATGCATACAAAAAATTCACATACTGTGCACATTAAGAATAGGATGCTAGTTTACTGTTCTGAACACAGCCATGCTCTTTGTGCTGTATATGACACATTGAAGAAATAATCCATCCTATGGTTGGGTTACAAAGAATTCAGGATATATTTCCGGACAAAATCCATTTTGTACATCAATATTGGGTCATTATGTGATCAACTAGATTTATAAGAACCATCAAGACATTTCTCAGACAAAAAAGAAACGCTTTAAAGTTTTACCGATACATTGAACAGAAACTTGTCACGGAAAAGAGAAACAGCCCAGTGTTTTCTCTCTCAGAGGAACCTGATCTGGCAAAAAGCTCCAGTTATCCTTCAATTATGAAAAAGCCGCTTCATCTGAATTGATGTCTGGACTTGTGAGTTGTGTGTGCTGTTTGCTTCAACTTCTCAGTTGCTCTCACTACCTGAAAAAAAAAAATGTTAGAAGACGCTGCCAAATTTCAGTTTTCACACTGAGCCCCAGGACCAGTAAATACACACAAGCTGTCATGAATTACTTTCATGTGGCAGAGAATAGAACCAGGAACACGCCGTGCTTGACTGTCTTTAGTACGTGTTTATATTCAAGTCTGTTGCAGTCTGACATTATGGCCAAAGTTCTTAACAAGACGACCTTTTGTGGTGGGATAATCTAATAAAAGTGCATTGCATTCTGTCAGCCATTAATGGTGACTGACAGATGTTTCTTCCACTTACGTTTTATGCAAACAATTTTGCTTTCGGTGGGGAAATTACTCAAAAGCTTTCGTGATATGACAGCAGGCTTTAAATATGCTGTTAATGTACGTTTCTAAATGATTGCGCACAGAAAAAAAAATCACGTTAACTTTCAAGGAGGGACCAGAATATCATAAAACTGACTTGGGCCGGTAAGCAACCACATAGCAACGTGTTAATAGTGCCCGCCCACTTTTTCCGTGGCACTGCTTTCAGAAGTATTTTTTTTTTCAGTCATTTTTCTATTGTAGATTATTTTAATAAGTCTTTGTTTAAGAGTTCATAAGCCATGAACCAGACCAACCAGCTACAAAGAGAATCCACATTATGAACTTTGGTTTGACTCAAAATAATATTTGAAAATCTGACAAAAAGACAGTACAAGATTCTGAAATTTGAACAGCTTTAATGAGGGAAAGAACTACAATCCCATGAAGCATTTCGAATGACATAATCAAATAAAAAATGATGATGAAATTTAAACGCTGAGCTCACCGCAACTCTCTGATTGGAGGAATTTAAAAGCAGAGCTCAACACTACTCTATGATTGGAGGAATTTAAAAGCAGAGCTCAACACTACTCTATGATTGGAGGAATTTAAAAGCAGAGCTCAACACTACTCTCTGATTGGAGGAATTTAAAAGCAGAGCTCGCTGCTATTCTGTGATTGGTGGAATTTTCTTCACAGAATTAAGGGTAATGCAGTTTTTCCCCACAAATTCCACCGTCAAACATGATTCTTTAAAAAATAAGTTGAAATAATGGCTTCAAAAGAAGCAAATACCAACGATTAACAACCTCTGACATTACAGTATATTTGTCTTTAACCCTTCTTTAATCCTTTAACAAATCTTTGACTCATTCTTTTTGTCAACTTGTTTTCTTTGAGTTAGCACAGGTTTTGTAGTTTTGACACTGATTGGTCGTAGACCTCACTGATCTGAGCTTATGCACTTCAGTTTTTTAATGAAAGAAAAATTATTTGTGGATCATTTTGACAATGTTCACTCAAAACCTGGGATGCATAAACTACATAATACAAAACCTGTGCTAACTCAAAGAAAACAAGTTGATGAAAATATTGAATCCAGGTTTTGGTAATAATATTTATAAGCAATTTTTTGTAGGCTGGTAATTTTTGACCGCGAACACCACGAGTTTAACAAGGTTGGCAAAATACCCCCGAAAAAGAACCAAAATTATCAACTTTTTTGGGGAAGTTGTTATACCCTACTGCTCCCTAGCATTTTCGGGCAAAAGAAAATCCTCTCCAGGTCAAAATGACTGCAATGAACCCAACATGAGAGTTAAGGGTTTATCACTAAAAATCTATTTCCCAATTTTTTTTTTGAATGGAACCCGACTGTTACACTGTATCCCTCAGGACACCTTAGCAACCCCATAGCAACACCCTGGTTACCACCCAGAACACTGCAGCATCAGCATTCTGTGTGATTAATTACCTCTCACATCGTCACACGCCATCATACGCAGAGACACAAGTCTGATGAGCGCTGCTGTAGATCCGGCCTTGGCCTGTTTGTAAGAAGCTCATGCCAACCTGCCTGGCACACAGCTGTTGCCACTGGCCTCGTATTCAGAGATAACTTTCTGGCGGCAAAACCAACAATATCGCTTCTTAACATCATGTTTTCTTCCTTCTTTTCCTCCTCATCTCAATTAACACATCTGGCAGCTGTGTTTTGGAAGCACTTTATGCCGGTGTGTGATCTTCATTCATTACAGATTAATCACACCCTCGGGCATCTCTGATGTGACGGCCTTTCATCTCCCTCGCCTCATTCATCTTCAGTTTTTCTATCTGACTTTGTGTGTATGCATTTATCAAGGAAAATAACAGTCATGACTTCCAAACATGGCTTCTGTTGGTGTAAACACAAACGCTTTAGCATGTCGTCTGGTTTATTTCTTTCAGAGGTTGTGGAATTATAGAATGATATAGTTGGCATAAGTACTTTTTATTTTGATAATTAGTATCATTTAAGAAGTATACTGTAGATAATAATTGGGGTTATTATCGTTAACTAAAACTAAATCATTTTCATTTAACTGAAATAAAATATAACTTATTTCTGCTCATTTCTCATTTTGGTTTATGAATTTAAGTAGCTAAAATAACTACAACAAAAAATGAAAAGTTAATAGAAACTGTACAGACGTTTAAAAAAAGAAACAAATAAAATTACAACATAACAAAATCAAAATTACTAAAACTTTAACAAATTAAAATGAAAACCAAAAATATATTAAAAAAATCGAATTCAGATTATTAGCAAAAATTATAATTGTACGGTTTTTTTTTTAAACAATGTATATTAATGATACTAAAATAACACTGGAATAAACATATAAATTCAACAAAAATGTACTCAAAAATATCTTTACTCACCTTCGTGTTGTTCCAAACATGTATGACTTTCTCTCTGCTGTGGAACGCAAAAGAAGATATTGTTTTTTCCCATGTAATGGAAGTCTATGGGGTCTAAAAAAAAGGTCAACCTGTATGAG
>NW_015505358.1:956943-990366 GCF_001515645.1 Sinocyclocheilus grahami | reverse complement strand
AATTACTAAAACTTTAACAAATTAAAATGAAAACCAAAAATATATAAAAAAAAATCGAATTCAGATTATTAGCAAAAATTATAATTGTACGGTTTTTTTTTAAACAATGTATATTAATGATACTAAAATAACACTGGAATAAACATATAAATTCAACAAAAATGTACTCAAAAATATCTTTACTCACCTTCGTGTTGTTCCAAACATGTATGACTTTCTCTCTGCTGTGGAACACAAAAGAAGATATTGTTTTTTCCCATATAATGGAAGTCTATGGGGTCTAAAAAAAAGGTCAACCTGTATGAGAGAAATAAGAGAGAGTGGTGACGTCATCTGAAAAAGAAAATCATTTCAGAGACAGAGCAAGATTACAAACTATTTTCCTTTGGGATAACATGCAACAATGAATCACAAATGAATCACAATTTTAATATAGCTTCCAAAAAGGGGGTTCCAAAAGAAATTTGGTAAACATTTCATAAAAGATCCTATTTTTAATAATCTACAGAACTTTTTTCCACAATAAAGAACCTATTGTGCAATGGAAAGATTCTATGGATGTTAAGGATTCTTCATGGAACCATTAATGCCAATAAAGAACCTTTACTTGACAGAGAATGAGAACACAATAGCCTCGTCTGAGGTTTGCTGAGGTCTTTTATATAGCTGAATGGCTTTTATTTTTAAGCAAAGGATGTTTCAGGTCAATCTGCTCTCCTTCGATCCCACACTATCTATCCCAAAGTCTATTTCTCATGCGCATGCTGCTGTTTGTAAGCGGAAGCCAGGTGGCCAGGCAGGAAATGACACATTCAGAGGCATGTCGAGTTGTGCAACGTCCTGTGAGTGTGTCGTGTAGCTGCCTCTGCCTGCCTGTTCACACATTCCTCCTGCGCTTAAGAGAGAAAAACAGAGAGAGAGACGCACACAAAAGCTCACATTCAGAGAGACAGACAGACATTCAGACCTTTAATTAAGCTTCAGCGTCATTCGCTTCTTTCATTTGCTCGGAGGTTGCTCTTTCATTGCTCATGTGGGAGATTTAATCCCGTTCTCTTTTAGGTTTATGTATCAAATTGTCAAGTTTCTCCTGAAATTCCAACACAAGTGAGATCATTGTTGACATACAGTGTAGTAAGAGCACAGAGCAGCAGTATGAAATGAATCTGGAGAGAATGTCAGAGGAGACATGTGAGATTTCATATGAGATGCAGGAGACTGGACTTGCTCTCCATTGCTGTTTAAACCCGGCCGGAAAATCCAGCAGTTGGTAGTTGTTTTGGAACATGGTTAGCTGGTAGACCATCTTAGACCATCAACAAACAACCAGATCAGCTTAGACCAGCTAGTCAACAGATACCATTGTTCCAAAACACAGCTAGCAGCTAAAGCTGGATTTTCCATCAGGGAGGAGAAACAATTCAGATCAGTGCTACTATAGTATCATTGAGAGATATATTTTATGAATTCCAAATTTTCCATTTCTATTTTAATTTTAGTTAAAGATTTAGTTATTTTTATTTCTTTGTCTATATTGTTTTTATTAATTTATGTTAGTATCATTGAGAATATTAATAATCCTTATGAATAGTTTAAATTAGTTTCGATTATTTTATCATTTCAATTTAATATTCGTGAATTTTTGGGGTCATTTTTTACTAGTTTTTAAACATATTTTTATTAGTTTTATTTCAGTATCTTGAGAGTATTAATAATTATTAATACTTTGAATTAGTTGTATTCTAATTTTAGTCTTTAATGTCTATTTTATAAAAACATTTTTAATATTGCGTTTCATATGTTTACTTATTTGAGATTGAGAATGAATGTTATATGTAATAATGTTTATTAATAATTTAAATGAGTTTTCATATTTTTCCATAACAATTTTTTTTTTAACATTTTAGCAATTTTATTGTGTGTATTTGTCATTTTCATTTTATTTATTTATTTTTTGGTCTATGAGAAATATTTTCTCAGCAACTAGCTGAAACAAAATACGTTTTTATATTTTATTTCAGATAATATTTACTTTAGTTCAAGTAACAATGTTTTTATGTTTTTTTTTTTTAAGATTTATTTTTGGCGTTTTTGCCTTTTATTGATAGGATAGTAGTGAGACAGGAAGCGAAGTGGCAGAGAGAGGGGGGATGGGATCGGGAAAGGTCCGCGAGCCGGGACATGGTTTTCGTTTTAGTTCATTTTAATAACCCTGATTGAGATCTCAACCCTAACTTCAGGAGAAAAACAGCATCTCACATCTACATAGCCGAGTGTCACTATAGTAAGACTGCTTGATTAACCTACATAGCATGTATGTTTTCATTGTTACTAAGGTGGTCCACACGTTTCCCTAACTGTTTAAGCTATTGAGAAAGTGCAGATATATTTTGTCTAGCATGAAATTCCCCAGCAACGCCTACTCATTTATAAAGAAAATATCACTTACGAGATTCAACTGGAGACTGATCCAATTATCTTCAGCCAATGGGAGCCAAGACACACAACAAGACAAGCATCACTGTTATTGCTTTAGCTATTGAACTTCAGCGCGTTACTCAAACCAATGCTTGTTGCACTGTTACTTT
The DNA here is from genome assembly GCF_001515645.1 of Sinocyclocheilus grahami. Lineage (NCBI taxonomy): Eukaryota > Metazoa > Chordata > Actinopteri > Cypriniformes > Cyprinidae > Sinocyclocheilus > Sinocyclocheilus grahami. The sequence goes on along the minus strand of NW_015505358.1, from coordinate 987,778 downwards.
AGCGAGTGATCAGACTGAGGGTTGGATGGTGTTGGTGGTCGGTCTGCTCGCACAGGGCTGTGAGTGTGAAGCGCACACTGCTGTAATCATTTGGCGGGTCTCTGTAACTGTGGTTATTAAGAGTAATTTGGACTAATAGGCTGGGAGGAGCGGCTCAGAGCTTTCAGAGAAGGGCCTGTGTTACTGTGTTACCACCATGACTGCCATCATAATAGCAGCATTCTTACGTCGAGACCTGATCATTTAGCGCTGCTTTGTTGGTGGGCTTGACAAGTGAAAGACAGCCTCTGTAAGCCTGGAAGAGGGAAAAGAACTAAATCAATGTACAGTCACGCAAACTGTCACGTAAAACAAAATCATTTATTAGAGAAGCTGGCACTTTAAAACACACAGATACAACTAAGTACAGCAGCACACATAATGCATTTGCACTGCTTACCGAAAGTTCGCTTCACTTTATGAACCATAGATTTAAAGAGGGTTGCATCATTTTTAATATTGCACTTAATAGCCTAAATATACAAATGTAGAAGTTTGTGCTTTGCAGTGTTATTTTAGTATTCATTGAGATACTAATATAGTTTTTTAATAACCATTTGCACTGCTTACCGAAAGTTCGCTTCACTTTATGAACCATAGATTTAAAGAGGGTTGCATCATTTTTAATATTGCACTTAATAGCCTAAATATACAAATGTAGAAGTTTGTGCTTTGCAGTGTTATTTTAGTATTCATTGAGATACTAATATAGTTTTTTAATAAATATTTTTAATTTGTTTATATTTTCCATATTCATTTAAAGTTTTTTTTATGTGTTTTTGTAATTGTATTCGGGTTTTTTTCTTCTTTTTTGTTGATTTTGTTGGTTCTTTTAATTTTTTTATTGATTTTCATTTCAGTTTCAGTTTAAAGTTATTTTAGTACATCAAGTTAAACCAAATGAAAATGAGAAATGTTTTTTGGCAACAGTCTTATTTTAGTATCACATCACTGAAATGTTAATTATATTTGTATTAATATTTTGAGTAAAACAAATTAAATGTATATTTTTATTAATTTGTTCAATTTCAAAATGTTTATGCTTTTAATTTTAGTTTCAGTTTTAGTTAACTATAACTAACCAGCTTGGCAACTAGCTGAAATAAAATAAGTTTAAGTCATTATATATATATATATATATATATATATATATATGTATTTTATTTAATTTTTTTTTACTTTGTCAGTTAATGTTTATTTTAATTCAAGTAATGCAATTTTTTAAGGTTTTATTTTGTGTGTGTGTGTGTGTGTGTGTCTTGTTGTGGAAAAGTGTTAAGTGTGCTGTTTCTTTACGTTAGTGATAAGATGCACCATTTTCACCTGATGGACCATAAATAATAAAATGATACATTTTATAATAAATTTCTTCAGTTATACAGAACTGTTCTTTACTGGACTGTCCTGTAGATCTTCTGCTCCAGTGCTGTGATATGGCATCACTGAAAACTAAACAAGCATTTTAAGCACAAGTTTTGTGCACAATCTAGACTTATAAAAGTAAAGCTATGTGAAGAGTGCACACTGGAGTCTCTTGCTTGGCCTGTGTTGGCTCTGTTAATTAATGCCACATCACATTGGGGAGATGGAAAGCATGGCTTGTTTTTAAAAAGGTATTTGCCAAGATTATCCGTGACGCTGTGTTTTGACTGCCATGAAGACGGCTGGAAAAGAGCTATTGTCTCATGCAGAACTCAGCCAAACACGTTTCATAGAGAGAGCAATACGGTAAATGGTGTAAATGTTCAGCTCATGGAAGTTTTTCCACCACTATCTAATTCGCACACTTCTTTTTTGATTTCATCTCTTACTTTATTTCTTGTTTACTTCTCATTAGGTTTGAGACAGTAGGGTACGTCAAGGCTAAAGGACCCTGGGGTAAAAGGCACTTGATTGTATTTTTACTCACAAAACACAAAATAACAACAAACACTGCATTAATATCATAATCACTTGCTTGTGCTATAAAAGTTTTAGACAAATTATATTACTCAATCAATACTAAATAAATGAAAAAAAATATATTTTCACCAGCAAATGTTCATTTTTATATACGAAAAATCATTCGTATATAAAATGTCCTTACTAAAATATATTTTTCCACCAGATTTAAAATAAATAAATAAATAAAATACAAAATAACAAAAACACCATACAAAATATAAAATATAAAAATCTAAATTTAAATGCAATTTTTAGGTTGAATTAAAGTACACTCATTTTACCATTTCTTTTTACACAAATAATGTCACTCAATTAATACTAACTAAAAATAAACATATTTTCCACCAGAAAATGTTAGTTTTTATACATAAAAATACATTTTTCTTACAAAACATATTTTTAAATAAATAAAATAATAACAAAAAACACCACATTAATATTGCAATCACCTGCTTGTGCTAACTCAATTACCATTTCTTTTTACACAAATGATGTTACTCAATCAATACACAAAATGTTTTCCACCAGAAAACATAATTTTTTTTTACATATAAAAACATAAAAATAAATCACATTTTTCTTACTAAAATTAAATATATTTCGTTTTAAATAAATAAATAAATAAATGGCTAAATACTATACAATAAAAATACTAAATAACAAAAAACACCACATTAATATTGCAATCACCTGCTTGTGCTAACTCAATTTACCACTTCTTTTTACACAAATGATGTTACTCAATCAATACACAAAATGTTTTCCACCAGAAAACATAATTTTTTTTTTACATATAAAAACATAAAAATAAATCACATTTTTCTTACTAAAATTAAATATATTTCGTTTTAAATAAATAAATAAATAAATGGCTAAATACTATACAATAAAAATACTAAATAACAAAAAACACCACATTAATATTGCAATCACCTGCTTGTGCAATAAAATAGTCAAATTTGCATGCAATTTTGAGGTTTAATTAAAGCAAGCTTACTCTGCGGTTTCTTTTTACACAAACGTTAATCAATTCTAAACTAAACAAATAAATACAATTTCCACCAGATATTATATGTATATATCACATTTTACTTACTAAAAATAAATACATTTTTCATCACAATGTTTTCCTCATGCAGGCCTATTAGCCCTGTTGTCCTCTACCTCAAAAGAAGCTTTAATGCTTTCTCAGGCTAAAGGAAGGAATTCATCTTTCTTCTGCAGCTTCAGTGTTGTGCCACCACATGATTCAGTGTATTGTTTGCATAACAGCTTCTGACAATCAATATGTTGCACATAAAATCTTCTATTGAAGTCCGATTGTTTACGTTGTGGTTTGCGCGGAGCCGCTCTAATTGCTCAAAGCTGAAATGAGCATTAGCCGTGAAACTGGGATGCTTCTCTCTCTTTGAACGTGGCTCTGCTTGTCCAGACAGGTAGACGCACTCAAAACGCGTACGGTAGGCCTTCAGACAAAAGTCAACACAGGCCACTGAAAATAAAGCTAATGCAGGATGGCTCGCATAAGAAAGATGTGCTCGTGAATGAGACGTGAATGTAAGCAGAGAAACCTGATGGCTTCAATCAACAACACCGGGTTACACATGACTAGCAATACACCAGTACAGTATATTGGCCAGGTGAAGTGGTTTATATTTAGCTGTTTTGGAAATACTGCATGCTTATATATTTTTAGGGAATTTTGTGTTAATACTAATGGTTTATATTAATTTAGCCTTTAAAAAATTGCTTGCAAATCTCTCATTATGCTACATTATCACCATATACTGGATTCAGTCTTGTTTTATTTCAATTAGCACAGGTTTTGTATATCTTTTTGGACTGATTGGTCATTGATCTCAGCTTATGCACCTCAGTTTATGAGTGGAAAAAACATTATTTGTGGATCATTTTGGCAATATTAGGTGCATGAGCTACATAATACAAAACCTGTGCTAACTGAAAGAAAATAAGTTGATAAAAGGATTTAATCTGATATTTGGTAATAATATGGCATAACAAGAATTTTATAAGCAATTTTTTGTTTGACCGGGATCGCCACAAGTGTAACAAGGAGGGGAAAAAATCTCCAAAAAGTACAAAAACAAATGCTGGTAAGTTGTTATATCCTGTGTGAGCAAAGTCAGTAAGCTTTAGTCCAATGTCAAAAGATTAACTAGCATTTTCGAGAAAAAGAAAATGAGGAAACCCAGTGAGCCGCCTTGCTGTCTACAGCTTACTCGACTGCTGCCTTTTAAGTGAACCAGAACTTCAGTGTAACGCACTGTTGTTAACAGAAAGCAAGTTTTTCTGCCAACAATAACATCCTTTTTCATCTATCAAATTTGTCTCTAGATGATAAATATCACTAAATTGTCTCATTCATATTCAATGAAGGAATAGTTTACCCAAAAAATGAAAATTCTGTCATCATTTACTCACCTTTGTGTCGTTCCAGACCTGTATGAACACGAAAGAAGATATTATAAATGCATCTCACATTTTACGTTTTATATTATTTTTTTATTATTATTGAAATAAGTCTCTTTTGATGACCAAGGCTGCATTTATTTGAACAAAAATACAGTAAAAAGACCAAAATTGTGAAATATTATTACAATTTAAAATAACTGTTTTCTATTTGAATATATTTTACAATTTTAATTTATTTCTGTGATCAAAGCTGAATTTTCAGCATCATTACTCCAGTCTTCAGCGTCACGTGATTCTTCAGAAATCAGTATAATATGCTGATTTGCTGCTTAAGAAACATTTCTGATTATTAGCAATGTTGAAAACAGTTGTGCCGCTTCATATTTTTGTGGAAACAGTGATACATTCAATTTTTATATGAAGAGAAAGTTCAAAAGAACGGCACTTATTTTTAAATAGAAATATTCTGTAATATTATAAACGTCTTTATGGTCATTTCTTTTTATAATGATAAAAAAAAAACATACTGACCCCAAACTTTTCAACAGTAGTGTATAAACACACACACATACACTGACTATTGTGCATTAACCCCAATTGTGTCATTACTACAAAACAAAAGCAATATGGCCTCCTCTAAAATATGTGACTTTTAGGGACCATTGCAACTAATCTGATTAGATCGATACATATATCATCTTCGTTTTTCAGGATTCTGGCCTTTCTGGCCTGTGGAGACACATATAGCCCTGCTGTGCATGTTATATTTATGACTCACATGGGGCAAATAGAGGATTTTTTGTCAGTTTGCCGCGAATACGGCACCGAGTCGGTCTGGCCCCAGATCACCCCTCAAACAAATACATGTTGGCCCTGAAATAAAAGTTTGCTTGTTGGAGTCATACGCTTGCATGGTGTATGATTGTTGCAGTCGGCCCATCGATTTATAAAGCTCTAGTAGCATGTGTGCCCCTTCTTGGCGTAGCTGACTTCCTGAAGCTCTGAACACACGGACCACACAGGAGACTGGCAAACCTCCAGCGCTGCTTGGCTGCCGTCGGCTTTCTCCATTTCTCTCCCCCTCTCCGTCTACTTCTGATCCTCAGACTGAGCGGGTGTTCGGCCCCGTCCTGTCCTTAAAAAGCTTTCTTCCCCCCTTCGCTAATTTCGCGGGAGTTGCCATGTGAAATAATCCATTGTTTGACTCTTCAGAGGAGTCGGCCCTCCGCGGCACGGCAATTAGAGAAATGAAATCTAGACGGATGTATGTTTCCCTTTCTTCTTCCATGCGTTTTATTCTCTGTGTCGCCGCGGCGTGATTGATGCGCTCTGACGGCTCTGGCTGATATTTGATGTTGAAAGCGTGCTGGTGTTTAACGAGCACAGGGTGTTATTGCAGGTCATGCCACTATCATATGGCAATTTAACATGCAGGCGGAGGTTTCGGCAGCAATATGGCCACACAGTGTTTACACGCACATATTGCTTACTATCATTAGGCAGTTTTGCTTGAAAAGATTCCTTTTGAAGATATAAACAAACCTCTAACTGTACGTATTACAGTATTTTTTAAAGAGATTAATACTTTTAATCAGCAAGGATGCATAAAATTGATCAAAAGTGACAGTCATTTATAATGTTGCAAAAATATTTATATTTCGAATAAATGCTGTTCTTTGGAACTTTCTATTTATCAAAGAATCCTGAAAAATAAAATGCATCACAAAAATATTAAGCAGCACAACTGTTTTCAACATTGATAATAGTATGTTTCTTAAGCAGCAAATCAGCATATTATACTGATTTCTGAAGGATCATGTGACACTGAAGACTGGAGTAATGATGCTGAAAATACAGCTTTGATCACAGACATATATTACAGTTTACAGTATATTCAAATAGAAATCAGTTATTTTAAATTGTTAAAATATTTCAACATTTTACTATTTTTACTGTATTTTTAGTCAAATAAATGCAGCTTTGGTGAGCAGAAGTCTACAACATTATAAGAACAACCACATAACAACACCCTGGCAACCATCCATAACATTCCAGCATTGTGCCAGCAACTTTTGTAAAGACTACTTTCTTTTTCCTCCACCCAAAGCAAAGTTTTGTTCTTCAGCCTTAAACTAATAATCCAATTTTTTTTGCTGTAACGTAATCTTTTTACTTTATTGCAGACGTGTCTATTTGAGTATTTGAGCTCTAGCACTGAGAGATGTTTTTGGCACTGATGTAAACATAAGAGCACTCTCTATGTCTCATAGGATGAGTATTAGGGATTTTCCTTTCGTTCGTGCTGAATCATTCGCATGCCTTTTTTTTAATTCTGGAAATTTAGTCTTGGACTTCAAATCCAAAATCATATGCTTCTGTCCTCTCCAGCAGTGCTCAGAACATGTTCATAAGACACACATGACAGTGTTAAACATAATATCCAAGTCTCTCGGGATAAAATCATCTGCTAAATGCCATAACTGTATGTAAATAATAGGGTTACCAAACATTTCTGTACGAAGTTTCAGAAATGCCAAAATCTGCAAACAAAACTCAGAAATCTCATTATGAACTCTTAAAAAATATGATCTCTCTTCAAATAGAACCACTCTCCAGCGGTGCATAAGACATACAGTACATGACAGTGATAAACATGATATGCACTTGTGTAAGTTGCTCAGGACAAATGCATCTGATAAATGCTATAAATGTAAATTTAAACATTAGGGATACCAAATATTTCCTGTCTGGAGATTCAGAAATGCCAAAATCCGCAATCAAATGTCAGAAATCTCTCATCAAATAAAAAAAAAAAAAGATCTCTCTTAAAAAAGCTCTATACTTTTACTGTTTGACGACTGTTGTCTTAATTGGTCTGCTTTCATCTGCTGATACTTTAATGATCTCCTTTATGTCTCCAGAGCAATTAAAGAGTTCACAGACTCGCAAAGACCTTTACATTATGTATTCATGTATTCACGTCAGCGGTTTGCGTTATGTAACCCATGCTGATATTTACGGCTGCAGCAACCAATTAGTCAACAAATTAAAAGTCCCAATTCGTTTTATTTTTTATTTTTTATTCTATGACGAGGAAAAAAACCCTGAATTGCGAAATGGAAAAATGTCAGAATTGTATGATTTAAACTTGGAATTGCAATTAAAAAAAGTTTATATCTTGTTTTTATATCTTAAAATAGTTTATATCTGAGTTTATATCTTGTAATTCTGACATTTTTCTCAGAATTGCGAGAAACAAAGTCTGAATTCAGTTTTTTGTTCCGCCATGGGATAAGAAATAAAAAAATATTTGCAGCTTTTTCTCTCACAATTGTTTTTTTTTTTCTTTTTTCGAAATGCCAAGTTTATATCTCGCAATTCTGACTTTTTCTCAGAATTTCAAGGAAAAAAAATTCAGAATTGTGAGATATAAACTTCAAATTGCGAGAAAAAAGTTGCAATTAGCTTTTTATCCCATGTTGGAAACAAACATCCATATCTTTCATAAAATTAAATTTGGTGAAAATATTGGCAGATTCTGTTTCACATCACTTGTAACGTGGCAGATCATTTATGAGCCGCTCACCTCCATGCACACACACACACACACACACACAGGGGCCACATCCATCTAAAATGAAATTAAACCAGTTCCCTTTTTCAGCAGCTGCAGTAATGATTGTGTTTCTTTAATAGCGTATAGTGAGAGGGTATACTTTCAGGGAATTACTCACGCTCTCAATGCAAAGTGCTCGACATTGGCCTGTGAATGAGGAGCTGTGTTTGCTCAAGCGAACTCCAGAGCACAATCAGGTTTAGCGAGATTGGAGGTAGCTCTGGCTCGAACCGACTGGAGAGCGGCCAAGCTTTTGCAGGAGTTTCTCTTTTCTTCTGTGTGATATTTACTTTACAGCTATTCAGAGCAACCGACTGGGGCGAGACAGACAAGCCCGGAATAAATGCTCACAAAGTCCCTCTTTAACACATATTCTTCTTGTATTGACACAACAGTGCGGTTCCATTTAAATCGGGTTCTTTAGTGGAGATGTTGAGCTATGTATGGACTGGAAAGGGTGGTTCACGTGATGGGGAAGGGGGTGGACGTGGGGGCATGGCGTGACTCGTACTCTTTATTGCTGGATAGAGGACTGAGTCTGTCCTCTTTTATGGGAAATGAATGAATAAACATTGGCGGGTCATGCTTTTGTCGTGACTCACAGACATAGTTTCAAGCATGATAGGAATAATAGGGAAATAAAGCAGTTGTGCAATTTGACTGTGAATTCTTTTGGATTCATGCCACGGTGTAAAACAACGGCATGTACGGGCAGGTAGAAAGTCAATTTACTTCCCCTCCTTTTGTGTGCCATGTAGCTATTGTGAAAACTGAGATCTCTACGATTAGAGACCCAGATCGCTGATGCATCTCACCCACATACTGATCTGCTCATTTATTTTGCTGTGTTGTTTGGTAAATAATGAGGATTAATTGTTTGGTTGTACATTAAAGGGACAGTTTGCCCAAATATGAAACTTCGGTCATCATGTTGTTTGAAACATGTTTTCTGTGGATGTACCATAATATTTTTGATAATAGCATCATAACAGTATTTTATACAACATGTGTGCTATATTTCATGTCTCCTGAAGCCATACAACAGGGTGGAACAGACTGTAATTTTAATCTTGCCTTCAGCTGTAGATCTCAAATCTCAAATCTCACTTACACTTCAATGAATAATGACTATTTTAATTAACTGTGGTCTGTTTCTCTCACAAAACTATCAGGTTTCAACCAACGTGAGGGTGTGTAGATGATGACTGAATGTTCATTATTTGCTGAACTGTCCCTTTAAGAGTGTAGTTCACCCCACCCCCTCCAAATATGACACTGTCATCATATATTCACTCTGATGTCATTTTAGGATATTTTGGGGGATCTACAAACTGACCTTTTCCATACAATGAAAGTAAACAGTGACCAACATAACAAAAACACCATTAAAGTACTATGAACATAGTCTATATGACTTGTCATGAAGCCATACGATTGCTTTGTGTTCAAATTGAAGTTGTTATTTGAGCTCTGAAACTTCATTGCATCTCTTTATCACACAAAGCTGACTTCAAAAGACTTGAAATATAGAGCATAAGTATGGAAAAACAGTCTTTTTTGGAGCTTGGCATCGTTCATCCCATTCACTTTCATTGAATTGAAAAGAGCAGCGTGAACATTTTGAGTAACATCTCTTTTTGTTACCTGGAAACAAGAAAAATCATACAGGTTTGAAACAACAAGGAGAGTAAATTCACCCAAAAATGACACTTCTGTCATAATTTATTCACCCTAATTTCATTTTAGGATATTTTGGGGAATCTACAAACTGATCTTTTCTATACAGTGGCAAAAACACCATAAAAGTACCATGAAAACGCTCCAGGTGACAAATGATCTGAAACCATACAATAGATTTGTGTCCAAAATTTAAGGTGTTATTAATCTATATGGCTCATTTGCATCTATTCATCACACAATACAATCGTGTGACTTCAAAAAACAGACAATCGATCATTTTTACAGTGCTTTTTTATGCTACTTTCCCATTCGCTTTCATTGGATAGAAAGAGCAGCCTGAACATTTTGCAAAACATCTGCTTTTGAGTTTCTCGGAAGAAAAAACAGGTTTGCAACAACACAAGGGTGTGCAAATGATGCCAAAATGTTCTTTATTTGGCAAACTATCCCTTTAAAAGAGTGACATTCACCCAAAAATGACACTTCTGTCATAATTTATTCACCCTAATGTCATTTTAGGATATTTTGGGGAATCTACAAACTGATTTTTTCTATACAGTGGCAAAAACACCATAAAAGTACCATGAAAATGCTCCAGGTGACAAATGATCTGAAACCATACAATAGATTTGTGTATGAAATTTAAGTTGCTTTTTGATTGTTTTACAGTGATTTTTATGCTACTTTCCCATTTACTTTCATTGTAAAGAAAGAGCAGCTTGAACATTTTGTGTAACATCTGCTTTTGAGTTTCTCGGAAGAATGAAAAAAACAGACAGGTTTGCAACAACATGAGGGTGTGTAAATGATGCTAAAATGTTCATTATTTGGTGAACTATCCCTTTAAAAGAGTGAAATATGCCCAAAAATGACACTTCTGTCATCATTTATTCACTCTAATGTAATTTTAAGAAATTTTGGGAATCTACAAACTGATCTTTTCCATACGATGTAAGTAAACACTGACCAAAAATGACAAAAACACCATAAATGTGCCATGAAAAATAGTCCATATGACTTTTCTGCTTTATTTGCAAGCGTTCTGAGACCACATACAATAGATTTGTGTCCAAAATGTAAGCTGTTATTAATCTATGTATAACATCTGCTTTTGAGTTTCTCTGAAGAAAAAACAGGTTTGCAACAACACAAGGGTGTGCAAATGATGCCAAAATGTTCTTTATTTGGCAAACTATCCCTTTAAAAGAGTGAAATTTGCCTAAAAATGACAATTCTGTCATCATTTATTCACTCTAATGTAATTTTAAGAAATGATGTCCATATGACTTTTCTGCTGTATTTGCAAGCGTTCTGGGACCAAACAATAGATTTGTGTCCAAACATTTAAGATATTCTTTGATATCATTTGCCCCACAAAACAATCATACGACTTCAAAAGACTTGACATATAGAAAATGGATTAGTGCTTTTTTATGCTACTTTCCCATTCACTTTCACTGTATAGAAAGAGCAGCTTGAACATTTTGCGTAATGTCTCTTTTTGAGTTTCTCAGAAGAAAGATCAAACATACAGGTTTGCAACAACATGAGGGTGTGCAAATGATGCCATAATGTTCATTTTTGAGTGAACTATCCCTTTAAATTTGGTCAGAATCGAGCAGTAGGTGTATTAACTGCAATTTCTGTCTAATATTGTTCGGTAGGACACAGACAGAAACTGGAAGACCCCCCTAAACCGCCGCTGTTCTCAGAGCGCCTGAGCGAGTTAGAGCGTTTACGCCAGACCAGCATGAGAGTTGCCGTGCAAACCCAGAGTCCCCGGCCGTCTCTCAACGCCACGCCGAACTCCTTCAATCCGCAGGGGCAAACTCAGATCTCAGGTAAACCGTCCCGTCCCTTCAACGCAACTATTTCAGCCTGTCTGGCCGTCAGCCATGACCTTTAAGGGTTTATGTACTGTACAAACATCAGTGTTTGGAGAACAGGTAGGTTTATTATTAAGAGGCCTGATTTGCTGAAGATAAAAGAGAGTGGGTGAGAATGATGCAAGAAATAGAAATGGTGAATTCGACAATGTCAATCAGATTTAAACAGGAGATACTGATGGACGTGCCAAATCTGACATCACCTTAAAGGGATAGTTCTCCCAAAATGAAAACTCATTGTTTTCTCACCCTCCTTTCAATCCAAACCTGAGTTTCTTTCTTCCATGGAAGACAAAAGATGTTCTGATGAATCTTTGTGCTTCTCTTCATCTTCAAACCACGTCTGTGAAGGACAAAAAAGCACCATAAAAGAAGACATTTAGAAGACTTCAGAAATCCTCTGATAGTTTTAAGTGAGGGAGAGACCCAGATATCGTCATAGCACTCAAATCTCATTCAAAATGGTGCAGACTAGGTTCTGGCGAAGACTGATGAAGATTCTTCTTTTTTTGTTCCAAAAAAAAAAAAAAACAGCTTACGGGTTTGGAACGACATGAGAGTGAGTAAATAATGACAGATTTTCATTTCTGGGTGAACTACTGCTTTAATTCCATTACATTTGTCCAAATATTTTCATTAGTTCCTGCTTCACTTTTGGCATATTGGAGCATGGGCAATTTTAATTTTTTTATCATATGCGCTCCGCTTTAATGTTTGCATAATGTTTGCCATTCTCTTGGAGCGTCTCCAGCCCCTCTCCTGTCAGAGCGGACGCTGTGTTTACTAGAATACTGTAGAAAGCAAACAGGAAACCGTTCTTGGCTCTGAATGTGATTAAGCTATTTACATACCACAGCCTTTTATACTAGTCTGCTCGGTCTCGGTCTCCATATTATTATAAAAAGAAAGGTCACCCACTTTGTGTGCACAATGAGTCTTTAAATCTGACTCACCAGGTAGGACTCTTCTGAGGGTGAATCTCCAAAACATGTCCTGGTTACCCCAAAAAAATAAATAAATAAATATATATATATATATATATCCCAAAAACATAACAACAAAAAAAAATAAAAAAAAATATAAAAAAAATATATATATATATCCCAAAAACAAACAAAAAAAAAAATTATATATATATATATCCCAAAAACAAAATAATATTTATATAAATTTAATTTATTTTAATTCAGTTGTTCTCAATGATGATTCTCATTATTGTACTATTTTGTGCTTTCTGTACATATTATTTTAGTTATACATTTATTTAATCAGCAAAAATGCATTAGCACATTAATGGCAATTAAACATATATTTATTTATTTAAATTGTTCTCAATTGTGCCATTTTATTCTATTTATTATTATTATTTTATTTAACCTTTATTTAATCTGCAAAAATGCAATAGCACATTAAAGGCAGTATAAATATTTCACTATTTATATACAGTAGTCAACATTTGAAGTGGATTGAAACCTTTCATCAAAGATGTCCTAAAACCAAAACAATACCCGTTCTTGTCTTAGGACAACTTTGATGAACTTCTTTGATCCACTTCAAATGTTGACTACTGTATATCTATAAAAAATTATAAAATATAGATCTTTCTTTTATTTTTCTGCAAAACATAAATATATAAACCTTTTTTTTATTTTAGAGTGAAATATAACCATGTACTTGACAGCTTTCACAAGAGTCGCTCTTTTTTGTGGTGGTGTGTGATACTGTTCATTTTTGAGGTCACTGTTGTAAACATCACTGAGCTATAAAAACACTGCTGTGGTCCTGAGAGAATCACACCCAAACACATCTTTGAGGATGCTGTTGTGCAGATGTTGACTGGAGTCGTCTCATTTATCATGCTCACAGATCCGCGGCAGGCGCAGTCCTCTCCACCCTGGTCCTACGAGCAACCGTACACTCCTTACCTGAGCCAAATGACATCTCCATCCATCCACTCCACCACCCCGCTGTCCTCCACCCGCGCCACGGGCCTGCCCACCATCAGCGACGTGCCAAGACGCCTCTCAGGTAAACTAACACCTTATAGAAAAGACAAATCACAAATAAGAGCTCTATTATCTCGAATATTTCTTTAGACAGCAATGAGACTGAGACAACGTTTCAAACTGTGCTCAGATTGGCCAAAATGCCAAAGTCTCAAAATAAACTCAAGAAACTCTCAACAAGTTCTCTCAAGATCATATCCACATTCATTTTATGCACTACTGGTCCAAAGTTTGGAATAAATGTGATTTTTTTAAAAATGTTTTTAAAGAGGTTTCTTCTTACCAAGGCTGCATTTATTTAATTAAAATAAAAAAAGTAATATTGTGAAATATTTTTGCAATTTAATATTTTAAACTGTAATTTATTTCTGTGATGCAAAGCTGATTTTTCAGCATCATTACTCCAGTCTTCAGTGTCACATGATCCTTCAGAAATCATTCTAATATGCTGATTTGCTGCTCAATTACTATCAGTTATTGTTAGCACTCAATTATTAATCATTTTTAGTTTTGTTTAGGATTATTTGATGACTAGACAGTTCAAAATAACAGCATTTATTTTAAATAGAAATCTTTTGTAACATTATAAATGTTTTTGTCACTTCAGGCATTTTTTTCAGGCTGTTTCAGCAACCATCTATCATATAGAGACTCATTTTTCTTATCCAATCAGTTTTAGATGGATAAAATCAAGCCCCGTCCTACTTTTTATGCATTGAATATCCTGTTTCATATCAGATTACAGAAGTAAAGTGAGTTTTTCACTTGTTGACTCCACATGAATCACAACTGCGTTATAACAGGGCAACCTCTGAGCAATTAAATTCTCCTCTGGCCCATATCGCTTTCTCTGCCAGCCACTCATTTCAGAAATGTGGGAAATGTAGTGTCTCAACACTCAGCCTATACGGTATTTACTTCGTGTTAGCTGTGAACATTTGTCCAAACACTCAATTCGCTTCTTTCCCCGCTGAAGTCGAATCAAAGCATTTTTCCAGCGTTAACTTTCTGCTTTGTAAGCGTTTGTTACGTCGCCCGTGGGCAAATGTCTTCCAAGCACTAGTACCTTTAAAAATAGAGAGCATTTGAAAGAATATCTCCCCTGACCCCCGTCCTCGCCGACGGAGTCTTTGAACTCAACTCTCTTTTGAAAGGAACAATAAAACAGACGAGTTTCTGACTCACAAACCTCAAAAGGTAAACGGGTAGTTGATGCATAACATGTTTGTTCATGGGATTTTATATTTTTAGAAGTGCATGTCATAACTTCTGTAACTGATCACTTTTATGTTATTTTATTAATTTTCTTTCTTTTTTTTAATGATCATGCAGTGTAACAATCATGCATTTGTAAATTTTGACATATATATAAAATGTACATTTTAGATGCACATTAATTTATTATGTATTTTATGTATAATTTTATTTGAAAAATGTGAACATTTTAAGGGAACCTGTAGTGTGACAAATGCATTTTTAGAACATACAAATATTCCACTTGGCATTTAAATTCACATGAGTTCATAACGGTTGCATGACCAATAATTACAAAAGAATGTTGTTTAAAATAGTTTTAGATGGGGTTTTAAAAATAGTTTTGGATGGGCTTTCCAAAAGCAATTCTCGTCAACTACCTAAAAGCTCTCGAGTCCAAACCTTCGGAAGCGTTTGCTGTGCCTTTATTAATGAAATAGGCACCAGATTGTGGTCCACCCGCCCTTTGGGATTCATTTTGAAACAAACACACAGCGTGGACATTTTCTTTAATGCACCTGTTTGACTCTCCGCCAGGTTGGTTTTTGAACTCTTTTTTTTTTCTTCTTCTTTCTTTCTCTTGGCTCCCCACCCTAACTGTTTTCTTTGAGCCTGGAGCGAATGCGAAAGTTTAAATGACTTCTTGGTGTGGCTGCTTTTTGAACCCCGGCCAGCTGCCTCGTTGGGTTTGATTAGTTTAGATTTCACCCGGCTTTCATCTTGGAGATGTCAGCCTTTGTTCTTTCCTCAAAGAGACACACGCACCTCTTGGTCCTAACGCCCCCTATTCTTCCTCGGAGCTCCGCTGAATGGCTCGGTCTCGAGAAGACACGTTCCGAACGCATCGCACCCTCTGCAGCTGTTTGCGTGGCTATTCTTCTCCACCGTGGGCTCGTGTTACACCTTTCAGCCAGAGACCTGGTGACTGATAAGGACGCAGATGAAGGCATGCATAATATTACACAGAGAGCAATGAATTATCAGAGTGGGATCACGGGACACTGGAGGACTGTAAAGAACTTTGATTTTCCCGTTAGTGAAGTCTGTTTCAGGAGGCTGGTTTAAAAGCATGTTTGGTGGACTCAGTGGTACAATTCCTCAGTACTTTGATACAGTATATGCAATAGCACAGACTGCATGTACAGATCAAATGAATACCTTAATAAAAAGTGGCTTTGGATAAATGATTGTAAATGAGTAAATGTAAATTCTTCAGAGAATACATGGTACATGTCCACAAAACATGGCACTTTGATATTCACCATGGTTGCTTTGATTTGATAATGTGTAATGGTATTTAAATGGTACTCAAAGATATATAAAAAAAATACCATATTGTATGTCCACAAAACCATGATATTTCCATGGTACTTTGAAATATACCATGGTACCTAATGATTACCCTTACAAAACGTCCTAAAAAAATTTGTAAAATACTGTAAAATTGTGAAATATTATTACAATTTCAAATAACTGTTTTCTATTTGAATATATTTTAAAATGTAATTTATTTCTGTGATCAAAGCTGAATTTTCAGCATAATTACTCCAGTCTTCAGTGTCACGCGATCCTTCAGAAATCATTCTAATATGCTGATTTGCTGCTCAAGAAACATTTCCGATTATCATCAATGTTGAAAACAGTTGTGCTGCTTCATATTTTTGTGAAACTGTGATATGTTGATGAACAAAGTTTCTAAAACCCCAAACAGTAGTATACATGCACCAAAACATTCAAAACACCAAGATACATCTTTGTTAGTGGCTTCCGTACCTCTTAATGTGCTCTTAAAGCAAGCAGGCAGTCTTGTAGCCGGCAACCCTGAAGCAACCTGAGGTCAAAGGTCGCAAGATCACAGTGATGATAGGTCACAGCTTGAGCCATCATGATCCTCTTGGTTTCTAGCCTTGAGCTTGGGCTACTAGACCACACCATCCGTGTAATACAAAGTGACTGATGTCGTATTAAGTTTAGCCAAAAAGGGTCTGGCAAGAGCCGATAGCATAATGGGTTCATTCTCGTGAATGTCTGCAGCGAGGAGCGATGTTTAATGGTGATTGAAGGTTGTATATGTGAATTTCTGTCATTGTTTTGGAAATGTGACTTGGGTCTCCTCTCTCCCTGAAGTGTCTTTTTTGTTTGGTTTGAAATGTCAAGAGTTGATAATGTGGAGAGACAATCTGCTCATAATTGGCCACACATGTTCTGTAAAGTTTGCCAAACTGTCACTCATAAAGCGGCGCTCATGGACGACACGCGACCGCTCCTAAACCAGCAGACAAGCTGACGGGATTTATCATCATAAAACAGTACTTTACCTCAGCAACAGGGAGAGAGGAGAGACGAGACGCGGTTAGCTCAGAGACTTTGTTTGAAGTGAAGGAAAGGAGAAATGGACAAGATTTTTGGTTTGTTTGAAGTCGAGGAAAAAAGGGAGAATGCAAAACGGGAAACAGTAAGTATAAGGAACAGGAAAACAGAAGGAAAGAGATTTTGGTTTGTTTGAAGTAAAAGGAAAGAAAGGGGGAAATTGATGTGGGGAAAAGTCCGGAAAGGGGAAATGGAAAGAAAAGGAAAGTAGCTGGTTTGAAGTAAAAGAAAAAAAGAGAAATAGAAAAGGGAAAGGAAAATATTCTGGTTTGCTACAAGTAAAGAAAAGGTGAAATGGAAAGGAAAAGATTTTAGTTTGTCTGAAATAAAGGAAAGAAAAGAGGAAAAGGTCAGGAAATACAATCTGGACAGGAAAGGGAGTTTTAGTTAGTTTGAATTAAATGAGAAAAGAGTAAATGGGAATTGAAAGTGGAAAACACTTTGGTTTGTTTGGAGGAAAGAAAAAGGAAAATGGGAAATAGTACAGAAGGGAACAGGGAAATGGAAAGGGAAATATGGAAATATGGAAAATGGACACAAAAGGGGAAACAGAAAGGAAAAGACTTGATTGATTCAAGTAAAGTAAAGGAGAAATAGTAAGGTAAAGAACAGAGAAATATCCCCAAAAGTAGATTTTGGTTTGAAGTAAAGGAAAGAAAAGAAAATGGGAAACTTCAAGAAAGGGGAAGAGGAAAGAGGAAAGGGAAATGGGAAATGAAAGGTAAGAAAATGGGAAATGATTTTACTTTCTTTGAAGTAAAGGAAAGAGAAGGGGAAACTGAAATAGGAAAGGGGGAATAGAAAGGAAAAGAAAAGAGTTTGGGTTTGTTTGTTTGAAAGGAAAGGGGAAATGGAATGGAATGGAAAGGAAAAGAGGAGAGGAGTTTGGGATTGTTCGTTTAGAGCCTTTAATTTAGCAGTTCTCCATTTGAAAAGCAGATCATGATGAATGCAGAGTGCAAAAAGAGACAGATGTGGAGATGATAAGACGTTCCTCTGGGATTCTCTCTCCTGGGGTTCTGGGAGTCACAGCCCATTAGTGGTTTATAATTTAAAAACATCTTGTGGTTCTAAGAGAGAAGATCGGCCCTTCTCTTTGGCTAATCGCAGACATGCCACCACATCTGAGACTGCTCATTATGCATCCTGTGGAAACTGTGTTTTCCTCTAAGCGTTTCCATGTGCACTCCCAGTTTATTCCTACATTTCTCTTTGATATTCATATAAATGCGAGGATGCGTGTTTGTGCATGTGAACGCACATGATGCATTCGCATACAAACCTCCGGACAACCTTCAGCAAACGGCGCTGAAGAAACAAACAGCCAGAAGCCAAACTCGAAATCTTTCAGCAGCACGTCAGCGCCGTTTGACAGTTAGTTTGCATATTGGTCCGGTGACATTTTTGCAGCATTAGTCTTCATCTTGACCTTGAATCAACCCAAGCATTGTGTAATTCAGGTTGCGGATAAACATTTAATTCATGTTTATGTTTTGCTAGGGCAATTAAACACTGACATGCAAGATGAGCCAGTTTCTCTTGTCGGTTGGTTAAAATTTATAGCATTTTCCTTAATTAAAAATGCTAAGACTGGGCTTGTAAAGAGAATCTGTTCATGTGGAGTCACAACAGGAACTTCTGAATCAATGCGCAACAATATGAATTTTTTTCTTGCACTGTGAAGTGTCATTCTGACGCTTTCATGGCTTGGGATATTTCAAACACTGACTCGTATAATAAAAAAAAACATTCATATTTACTTCCATTATTTTTCACATTCATTATTTGGAAGAGAAATGCAGATAAAGTTGCATGCACTCCATCCTTTTTTCAGTTTATAAAGAGTTTTGTGTTGACAGGCTAGTTAGTTTGAGCTGTATGCAAATTAAGTTTGACAGCGCCCTCTTCTGTCTGATTTAACAATGTCCCTTTATTCATTTCAGTCTCATTTGGTGTGGATGAAGCTACTTTGAAACTCAAGCTACTCATAATTTAAAGTAGTCACAATCAAGAATCATTATTTTTTAAATCAAAGCATTTATCTAATACAAAATCAATGATTACCTCAAATAGGGTGTCACAGGCGAGCTAATAAATAAATAAAACTAAGTTGAAAAAGAGTTAAAGTGACCCAATAGCATTAAGTACAACGAAATATTTAATTACAAAACATCTGAAAATATCAAATTACCCACAGAGACTGAAATACATTTATTTTCATGAACTGCTAATATGAACAGAAATGAAATTTGAATGTTAAATGCAATGGGGCCCAAAAGGCCGACAATATATTAATAAATATATTGTCATTTTTTTAGGATTAAAAAATAAGCAAACAAAATTTGAATTTAAAATGAAAATATGTTAGATTCTGCACTTTTTCTATATGATAGATAAGTAAAATAAAGTTGAAATGCACAATTGTTTATTACAATGAATACAATGGAAACGTTGATGGAAAATGTATCTTTACAAATCTATAAATATCATTGATTTATATAATCAGAGCATTTATCTGGTACAAAAACAATGAGTAAAAATAATGTTGTACTTTAATAATCATTGTTGTACTTTTTAAACTTAATTTTACTGATTGTTTTCGTACCATATAAATGCTCTGATTATGTAAATAAATTATAGTACAGAAATTGTACTGAAAAGTGTATAGCAATTAAAAACGATGCACAAAAAAAAGGCATTTTCACTAGTGCACCCTAATTTTTGGACCCCACTGAAAGAAGACATGCTCAAAACATTTTCTTGATTTAAATATCACTAAAAAACTGTTCTTTTCTCTCCACCAGGTACGTCGGATCTCAGTCCGTTCTCGGCCGACCCGCGGCAGTTTGAACGTCAATTTCCCGGTCTGTCCTCCCTCACAGATACCCGTTTCCCCAGTCCCAGAATGCACTATCCTGCGACGTTCACGTACACCCCTACGCCGGTCACCTCGGGCATGTCTCTGGGCATGTCCAGCACCACCCACTACCACACCTACCTGCCTCCACCGTACCCCGGCTCCACCCAGAACCAAAGCGGGCCCTTCCAGACCAGCAGCACGCCGTACCTCTACTACGGCGCCTCGTCCGGGTCGTACCAGTTCTCAATGGTGCCGGGCGGTGATCGATCCCCCTCCAGGATGCTGCCGCCTTGCACTAGCGCATCCACCGGCAGCACCCTCATCAACCCCAACTTGCCCAATCAGACGGACGGAGGCGAGGCAGACGGCAGCCACAGCAGCTCGCCAACCATTCTCAACTCCAGCGGCAGGATGGACGAGTCCGTTTGGAGACCATATTGAGACGGTCTGGTCAAACGAGACCGCAACGCAGCACTGTTAGCCTTAAAGACAGAGTGCGAGAGACAGTTACATGAAAGAATCATCGGATTTGAAGCACAAATTCATTGGTACAGGTACAATATTGAATGATTGCAGTGTATTTTTACGACTACACTGACGCTTTTTTTATTCTATAAAACAGATGACCCTTACAGGGAATGATTTGCAGCGTTAAAGGGATAGTTCACCCAAAAATGAAAATTTGATGTTTATCTGCTTACCTTATCTTTTGGCATCCAAGATGTAGGTGACTTTGTTTCTTCAGTAGAACACAAACGAAGATTTTTAACTCAAACCGTTGCAGTCTGTCAGTCATATAATGGAAGAATGCACTCAGTACGTGCTCAGGACAGTTCGGACATTGCGGTGAAAATCAGAGGTAAAAAACTATATAAATACTGTTCAGTTTCTAGCACAGACCGATCGTTTAGTGTCTTTACACATCAATCTATCGTCACGAGCCGCAGGGTTTAATTTGGTTTTGTTTGTGTATGTTTTTTTGACTCTCAAAGCCGTGATTCCCATTCACCTCCATTATAAGACTGACAGACTGCAACGGTTTGTGTTAAAAATCTTCGTTTGTGTTCCACTGAAGAAACAAAGTCACCTACATCTTGGATGCCCTGGGGGTAAGCAGATAAACATCACATTTTCATTTTTGGGTGAACTATCCCTTTAAGGTGCGATCAAAGGTGAATTTCAAAGAGCAACGGTAAATGTGAATGCACCTTTAGTCTAATTCATCTGACATTCCACTTCATCAGTGATATAACCCATTCAAGTCATTGAATTTAAAGGAATAGTTCAGCCAGAAATGAAAATATACTCACCTTCATGTCGTTCCAAACCTGTATGACTTTCTTTCTTCTGCAGAACACAAAAGGAGATGTTTAGCACGATATTGATGCTGCACATTTAAATACAACGAAAGCATACTGTCACTGTCAAGCTCTGAAATCCTCTTTAAGATGGTTTTGGTGCTTTTAAACTCCAAAAAGCACGAAAAAAGTGGTCCAAATGGCTTGTGTGCTAGGTCTTCTTAAGCCATTCAATAGTTTTGTGTACTGAAGAGACCTATATTTAAGAGTAAACGATGCCAGAACGTTCATTTTTGGATGAACTATCCATTTACCTGCCCTAGAGTAAACTTTCATTGCAATAGGAATGCATCCAAACTATTGGCGCATAATATTTTTATACTAACTCTCTATAATTTAGCATTTCTTAACACTGAAAGCAATTGTTTTTTATTTATGCGTGCTGGAAGTCAGCTATTTGAATAAGTACTGGCTAATTCCCTCTGATTATTTTAATTTATGTATGAAATGGTAGCAAACGGTACTGATTCGAGAAGCAATATAAGCCATATAAACGTTAAATTATGCAATATGTTTAGAGGGACAAAATTTAAGATGTTTGAATATTATTTTTGGGACATCTATTAATAACTTAACGAAATATGTACTCATTTTGTAATTTAAATGTTTTGTTATTATTATTATTGTAAGGCAACCAAAACGAAACTCAAATGATACGTAAGCAATGAAGGAAGGATATTTCATTGTAAGACTATATCCACAATTAAACGTTTGTGGATTTTTCTCAGAATAAAATCTCAATCTGAAACATTTCATATTAAGAATTAAGACATCCAGAAATGTTTTAGACTGGGTAAATCTGAGTAAGTAACATCTATAACACAAACAATTAATAAATGTACAAAGATGTGTTACGAGAGGTGAGAGGTAACTCCACTAGTTTGACTTTGGTATCCAATGTTTATCTAGTTAATTTATTTTAGATGCATTTTTTATTTAATGTTTTTTGGTGACTACAAGATCGACCAAACTCTTGCAGCAGTGGCCTAAATCTTTGCATCTTCAGATACAGACATGATCAAATCTCACGCATGCACTTGCAATAATAAAACGACCAGTTTCTGTCTCTTGTGCAGATATGAAATCATTACTATCGTCAGCCTTCTGTTCTATAACTGGATGGTTAACTGCACTTTGTAGGTTAGTTAAACACTATGCAAGCTGTACTACAACAATCAAACTCAGAAATGTCTCTTTGCTGTGTGCTAATGTTCTTGAGGTACAATATAAACAAGTACTTTGATATTACTGGCATGTCAGACAACAGAATATTTGGCAATCTTTGGGATGCAAGACATTTGACAAGCAAACGTTATGCTGAACCGACAATCAAATTGAGTAGCCTAAATTACACGATGGATGTTTACCGGAAAAGTTCATCATCTCTATTTCTAGAATGTATTTATTGGTCAACAAACCCCATAATGAGTTGGGATGAAATTATCACTGACAGGGAACTCCTGCAAATATGTTACCAATTTTGCGATTTTCTTTACACTTTGTAGTTGTGGTCTTTGAAGAATAATGTATATGTTTCTGGAGTCAACAACAAGTGCTACTTGATAGAATGTTTGTCCAAATGTAAGTTAATAGGCTGCTGGCAGCGCTCTTCTAAAACAAATGTCACTTGTCTTTTTATTTCTATTTTTGTGTGGAACAAAGCACTTATTTTTAAAGGGATGTAAAACAAATGAAGCCTAAATGCCAGATATAAAGTCACCTTTATTTATTGATAAAATACAAAAAAGAACGTCCGGGTTATATTTTACTCAAGAAGTTACATTTGCATGAAGAAAACGAATCCTGTTTCCTAAATCCTGCTTTGTATTTTAATGCATTAAATGAAATAAATTAGCATCAATTAAATTCAATCCAATGGCATATGAATACTTTTTAATAAATAAAAATAGGCATTTTTTCCCCCACCTCACAGTGATTAATAATTATGAAAATGATTGTACGTAGTGCCTGGTTCTAAACTTAATGCAAAATATAATATTTTTTTCCCTTTTGATTTTTGTTATAAGATATAACCCGAACATGCTCTTTTTTGGGAGATTCACCCAAAAAACTAGCAATCTGAACTGCATCTTTATTTGGGCTCAAAGTTCATGGCAGATTGTGATTCTTACAGTTTTGCAGAAACAACTAAATTGAGTATTTGTTACCCCGCTCATTTCTTCTGTACAGTATTAAACTCCATTTCTTTGAGTACAAAAACAACACTTACACTGCTGTTCTTAACTGCCCCACTATTTGATTTAGCCTTGTCTTTTACCGTGGTGTCTTCTGGTAGTGAGGAGAGCGTTTATGTTTACAGAATGTTTACAAAAAGCTGCAAGCAGGTAACTGCAAGTGTAAAGAACCTCTGCACTGTTAACTTTGTATGAATCCGTGTTCAATTGTTTCAATATGCCTGATAACACAAGAACAACATTGGTCTGTCTTAATCAAACGTGTCACAGGGCCAAATATTTATATGCTTTTGGGCAATGGACTATGTTTTTCATTGACCCTTTTTTATGTAGTACCCTTGCAAGAGTCTGATTTATGGGTCAATAGCAGAGATTCCTTCCATGAGACTATTTATATTCATTCTATGCATTAAACAAAAAAGCATTGAGATTTCATTTACATACAGTACGTTCTGTCATTATCACAGACATACAGAGAGTTTTGGGCTTCTCCTTGGAATATCTATTTGCAAATTTCATTGATATTGCCAGTACGCAAGGTCAAATTAACACATGAAGAAAACTAAATGCTTCCGCAAAGTCTTTTGCGCTCCATTATAGCCGTTTCTGTACTTTTAACTAAAGTGTTTTGTATTTGAAAACCCTGGAAAACCTGCTATTGAAATATGCATCATTTTGATTCATCACAATGCTTGGTTTGTAAACAATGGGAGAATGCATTATCTCATGTGTCGAGCATTCCTTCCTTGCACAGACTGTACAGATGTTTCTCTTTCCACAATCTTTCGTCCTGTTTCATCCATAAAGTTTGTGAAACTTTAACCTGTTTGTATGGGACTAACAAACCAGTAAACATTTGTGAGATTTTTGAGCGTTTCTGATGATTGTATCATTTGTCTTTGAGAATAAAAATGGCTTTTTGTTATAACTCACAGTTTTCCTTTTTTTCCCATTTCATTAATGAGGAAGATATGATGATTAGGATGACCATTTGTACCACTGTTAAAATAAGCAGTTTGATAAACACAAATGTGCAATTTGGTAGAGAAACTTAATGCATGAATTAACCACTTCATGCATGAAGTTTGAAGGAATAGATCAAATTTTGTAAAAACAATAATCAGAACTGTGTAGAAAAGTTTCATAAAAACATGAATTTGTCATATTCTAGAAATATTATGCATAAAAACTACTTTCACTGCTGATTCACTGAGCTCTAAAATTAGCTGTGAACCCAACTGAATTTAACTGAACATAGCTATTAACGTATTAACATAATAACATTAACTATTAATAAAAACAGAGAAACTTTTCTGAGAAAATTCTATTTTAATTTGTAAAATGTTTAATAAATCCATTTTGGACTATATGAATAAAATCCATAGCACAAAAAATATCTATCGATCTATCTATCTATCTGTCTGTCTGTCTGTCCGTCCGTCCGTCCCTCCGTCCGTCTGTCTGTCTATCTATCTATCTATCTTTCTATCTATCTTTCTATCTGTCTATTTATTTATCTGTCTGTCTGTCTGTCTGTCTGTCTGTCTGTCTGTCTATCATCTATCTATCTATCTATCTATCTATCTATCTATCTATCTATCTATCTATCTATCTATCTATCTATCTATCTATCTATCATCTATCAGTCTATCTATGTATCTATGTATCTATCTATCTATCTATCTGTCTGTCTATCAGTCTATCAGTCTGTCTGTCTGTCTGTCTATCATCTAGATATCGATCTGTCTATCTGGCTGTCTGTCTGTCTGTCTGTCCGTCCGTCCGTCCGTCTGTCTATCAGTCTGTCTCTCTATCAGTCTATCAGTCTGTCTATCTGTCTATCTGTCTGTCTATCTATCTATCTGTCTGTCTGTCTACCTGTCTACCTATCTACCTATCTATTTATCTATCTATCTATCTATCTATCTATCTATCTATCTATCTATCTATCTATCTATCTATCTATCTATCTATCTATCTATCTATCTATCTATCTATCTATCTATCTATCTATCTATCTATCTATCTATCTATCTATCTATCTATCTATCTATCTATCTATCTATCTATCTATCTATCTATCTATCTATCTATCTATCTATCTATCTATCTATCTATCTATCTATCTATCTATCTATCTATCTATCTATCTATCTATCTATCTATCTATCTATCTATCTATCTATCTATCTATCTATCTATCTATCTATCTATCTATCTATCTATCTATCTATCTATCTATCTATCTATCTATCTATCTATCTATCTATCTATCTATCTATCTATCTATCTATCTATCTATCTATCTATCTGTCTGTCTGTCTGTCTGTCTGTCTGTCTATCTATCTATCTACCTATCTTTTGTTGAACTTAATAAAACTGAACTCAACCTTCTTGAACTGAATTCAATATAAGGGAATTGCAAAACCGTACTTAACTGAACTAGATATAAATAAAAAGAGAACATTTAGAAATGACATTTAGCCATCAGTAGTTTACTGAACTGACACTAAACTGAACTTCACTGAACTAAGACAAACTGAAGTAAATAGAACTGAATTTAACTGAACTGAACCACGCATGTAGTAGTTTAATAACTGAATTAACACTAAAAATGAACAGAACTAAGCCAAAGAGAAGTGAACCGAATTGAATTGAACTGAACTGAACAATGTCATCAGTAGTTTAATGAACTGAATTGACACTAAAATTAAACTTGACTAAGCCGAACTAAAGTGAACTGAATTGAATTTAACTGAACAGAACAAAATTGAACTTCACATAGCTGAACTGACTGGAAATGAAAACATGAAACATCTGCTACATTTCAAAATGACATTTGTCAGCAGCTCTGTTGAACTAAACTGATTTAAGCTGAATTAAACTGAACACAACTAAAGTTGTACTGCTGCTGTTTGTCTGCCTCCTGTGGGTTTTATGAGTTCGCACTTTCCAAAGAATGAAAGATATTGCTGGTCTGCATTTTACATTACACTTCCCTGTCACACATGCTGAAAATAAATAGGGCTTTCTGAACAGCTTTTCGTCCCTGGTTTACATTGTGCAACAGTGCTCTAACTTGAAGAGCATAGCGATGTTTACACTTCTTCGAGTCAGTTTATTGAACGGGCCTTATCTGTGCATATCTTGCCAGAGTATGTAGGCCCAAATCTCCATGAGATTTTATATGATTTCCTGTCACTTTTCCTGACTCTATTCTGAATTTCCAACGCAGACTTTCATAACATACACTTCAAGACAGACAAATGCTCCATTATGCAGCACGTGATGATTAATGCCCGTTAATGTGTCAGATGAAACGGATCGGTTAAGGCTGTGAGCTGTTCAAACACATTGCCAACTGTTTGTCTAAACCTGCACTGAGGGTCTTTAAACGACCCTATCAATGAACGCAAACATCCATAAGTTCAGCTTGGATCAATGTTTGGTTTGGATCACCTCAGCCAGGAAACGACTCAATGGGCTTATTTAGCGCTACTTAGAGCGAGTTCAACACTATTACATTGTTTTAAGACAAAACACGTGTGTTTCCTTTTGAAAATGAACATTGTTCTGTCATCTTTATCAAGGCTAATTGATAAAAGTTCTCAGATTGTGTTTTCATTTGTTGGTCGGCTCGTTGCCTGACGGTTTTAAGTGAAAATAAACAAGTACGACGAGAGAGCAAGAACTAATGATGGTCTTTCCGTATATCAAACAGAAGTGGGGTTGATAGCGCAAAAGCCAAACACTGAGACGATCTAAGAATTAGGAATTTAAAAAAAAAACACTCAATTCCTATCTATTTACTTACACAGTTTTTTTTTTAATTTACTTAATTTAAAATGAAATAAAAATAATAATAATAAATTAAAATAGTTATTTTCTTGATTATTTTTACTTTTGTATGCCAGATAAAATAAATGCCAGTCTTTGGTAAAAATAAATAAATAAATAAAAATGAATGAATGAATGAATAAATCTGCATTTCAATTTCATTGCAAAAGGTAGGCATACATTTTTAACTTTGTTCATTAAAGACTATAGCAAACCTGTCAAAATCAATTTTTCTTCAAAAAAGATCACGGTTTCCTTTAATTAATTAATTTGAATTTATACAATTATTTTATTTCTTAACAGAAGAACTGAAGAGAAGTCATTTCTCCGAACACCTCAGTGTCCTTCTTTGAGGAAGACATCATTTCCTATCGTTCTCTCCAGATGAAACAGGAGGCTTCTGCTTTCACAGCGTGTTGTGAGGGTCAGTCATTTCTCACACAGTTAAGCCCCCGGTTGCTCCAAATCACTTCACAAGCAATCAAATCGGCATAGTGCTGTCCCAGTTTGGCTGGAGGTGTGCCAAGGACAATGCCCCGACGCCTTTAACAGGGTGAAACCTGCAGGACATCTGAAAATAGAGACCCTTAGTGTCCCACGGCTGTCTGAAGGTTGCAGACGGGCTTGTCGGGCCTGATGATTTATGCTGGCAGTGCTCGTGAAGTATTTGCTGCTGCTGGGAGGTTTCCGTACAAATGAAGTGTGAAGCTCACGGGAGCACGGAGGCGGCGGGGCACAATCCTTAAACACCTCCAGAGCGCCGGCAGTAAACGGGACACTTTGCAAGAGGGGGGTGGAAGTAATGCATAGAGGTGTTATCTAAAGCTGATTGCACCTGTAAGCTCACGATTCATCCTTTGCTAAAAAAAAACAAAAAAGAGTGACTGTAAAGTTGTCAAGTAGGACACGTTCCTGGATCAGCGTTGTTTGTCCTTGATCAATAATTAACTGCATAACCCAAAATGATTTTATCAGAGAAATAATTCAGTGATACATGATGGAGTGTGGTGAATATACAGCATACATACACACTTTCATGCAGTCAAAGGTTTGGAATAATTAAGATTTTCTAATGCTTTTGAAAGACGTCTCTTCTGCTCACCAAGGCTGCATTTATTTGATTGAAATCACAGTAATATTGTTTAATATTAATATATTACTATCAGCATTTAATATTAATAGTAATATTGTTTAATAATATTAATATTATTAAAATTTACAATTTACAATTTTTGAAGTGTAACAACCATGCTAAGTTTTTTTAACAGCTAAATATTTTGGTAGAAATTATACATTTTTTCAGGATTCAAAAGAACAGAATTAGTTTTTACTGTCACTTTTGATCAACTTAATGCATCCTTGCTAAATAAAAGTATTAATTTCTTTTTCTCTTCCTTTTTTAAAATCTTACTTTGCCCAAACTTTTGAATGGTAGTTTATCATGGTATTTATAAAATATTAAGCAGCAAAAACAGTTTTCAACATTGGCAATAATAAATGTTTGTTGAGCATCAAATCGGCATATCAGAATGATTTCTGAAGGATCATGTGACACTGAAGACTGGAGTAATGATGCTGAAAATTCAGTTTTGCATCACATCAATACATTTTATTTTACAATATATTCACATAGAAAACAGTTATTTTAAACAGTAATCATATTTCACAATATTACTGATTTTACTGTATTTTTTGATCAAATAAATTCAGCCTCTGCGAGCAGAAGACACTTCTTTCAACAACATTAAAAATCCTAATTATTCTAAAATGTTCACTGGTATATATATCTATATGTATGCATATATAGGTGCAATATTGTCACAGGGCTGACACCCTTTCAAAAGGTACAGCTATAGGAATAGACAGGAGCAGTTTTGTAGGAATTGTTTTTTTTAAACCATTGAGAAAGGTGCAAAACCGTGTGTGAATGAATGTAAGACCTCAAATGCATCATCACCTCATTCCCAGTCCTGCTTCAAGGTCAAGTTTGTGCCGAACCCTGAGCACATTTTAAGAAACACTGCCTTCCTGTGGGCAAACTTTGCTACTACTTCATTAAACCCAAGCTGGTGCTGCAACAAAAACACAAAATAAACATTAATGAACACAAATGAAAACTCTTCTCAGCATCAGTTTCACAGCATGTTGCAGAATTATAATTATGAGCTATTTTTAAAAAATGACCTAAAACATGCTTGTACACGACAGTAGGCCTATGGAAGCGTGATAAAACTGGATGTTGATATACAGTTGCAAGAGTGTCTTTTTGCTGGCCACCCTGCGGTAAATATTGTATTTTTATGGAAACTATGGTTATGCCATGGTAAACTTGGGATTCCCTCTAGCTAAGGAGAGGCGAGGATGGATAGAGGAGGTGAGGAGGAGATATGAGAGCAAGGAGCCAAAGATCAGTCATTCAGTCTCCATTAAACCTGTCATGAGTCAGAGACGGTGAACAGCAGCCCTTAGAAACCATGAAAAAGCAATTTTCTGATGCACAAGCATCTGATTATGTCTGCTTGTGGATGTCTCTAATCACAGTCTATATGGTTCTTTCTTCTAAGCCAGTGATTTGGAGAATAGAGTCAATATTTCATATCATGTGTAGTTGAATGTGAAGCATCTAAACAGCCAGTGGGGGTGGGGGGAGGAGGGGGAGGTTGAAGACACATTAGATCCAATATCTTAACTATTTCTCTGAAAAAGTCAGCAACAAAAGACAAAGATCTCAATATGAACTCACTTCGCTTAATCCTGCCGAAAACAAATCTAGCCAATTTATAAAGCAACAGGTTTATGACTAAATTACAT
This sequence comes from Sinocyclocheilus grahami, assembly GCF_001515645.1. Classification (NCBI taxonomy): domain Eukaryota; kingdom Metazoa; phylum Chordata; class Actinopteri; order Cypriniformes; family Cyprinidae; genus Sinocyclocheilus; species Sinocyclocheilus grahami. Next base: position 957,489 of record NW_015505358.1, on the reverse strand, counting down.
TTCCTATCAGTTTTTGATGTGTGTGTGTGTGTGTGTGTGTACCTGGTATTTATCACGTTACCAAATGTCCCCACAAGGATAGTATTACTAGTAAATTTTGACCTTGTGGGGACATTTTTGAGGTCCCCATGAGGAAACAAGCTTATAAATCATACAGAATGAGTGTTTTTGAGAAAGTAAAAATGCAGAAAGTTTCCTGTGAGGGGTAGGTTTAGGGTAGGGTTGGTGTAGGGCAATAGCACATACAGTTTGTACAGTATAAAAACCATTGCGCCTATGGAGAGTCCCCATAAAACATGGAAACACAACATGAGTGTGCGCGTGCGTGCGTGTGTGTGTGTGTGTATTTAAATTTAAATTAAAGTCAGTTCATCTTTCAGCAATGTGAACATGCAGGACATTTTTTGCTATTCAGAAAATCTCAAACAATGGTTATATTTATATTAACATACATTTTAATAAAACTACACACACACACCCTATATATATATATATATATATATATATATATATATGTGTGTGTGTGTGTGTGTGTATGTATATATA
>NW_015505358.1:950937-956824 GCF_001515645.1 Sinocyclocheilus grahami | reverse complement strand
CACACACACAAAAAACACACACACACACACACACACACACACACACACACACACACATATATATATATATATATATAAATTAGCTTTATAGTTGGTTATAATCATAGAATTTCACTGCCACTGGTATTGACTAATGTTTGATATCATGACCACGCCAAACCTAAGGACATGCAGCGACGCTTTCATCATTATTTTCCAGCCCTGCATGACATGCGCTCTAGTTTCAGAAAAAGCACGTGTGAAACAGCAGCAAGGCTCCGTTCTGACACCTCACTGGAAGCCTAAACAAACACACGTGTGCGAGAGTGACATTGTTCCCCCCCATCACTCTCACCCTCTCTATCTTCCCAGCATGCAGCGGGGCCTGACACCGCTGGAACCCCGCGCACAGAGCAGGACGGCTCATATTATGACCGCAGAAGGTTCATTCCACGCTCTGCAGAGCAATACGGTGACTTACTGCCAGTAGGTAGCAGTCGCTTACATTGACTGAGGGTTTGTTCTCGCGGTTCGTTTGAGATTTGACTTCAAAAGATTATGTCGAGGTGTCAAGAGGACATCACAAGATTTTGATAAAACGTTTGGTTTTACATATAAAATCAGATAAATAGTTCACCCATAAATTAATAGTCATCACGTAATCACTCACATGTTGATCCAAAACCATGACTTTTTTCCATAAACAATGAAAGCATATAGTGACTAGAGTTTGTCAAGCTCCAAAAAGACATGAAAAGCATCATATAAATTTTTTACACATAATTTCCAGTCTGATTCCTTACAAGGGAATTTACCTTATATTTCAGTCCATTCATTAACTTGAAATATAGCACACAAATTGTATAAACAATTAACTGTTAGCTTTTTTTTGTGCCTTTTTGAAGTTTGATAGCCCCTGTTCACTATACACTCTAAACAATGCTGGGTTAAATACAACCCAGTGCTGGGTAAAATAGGGACAAACCCAGCAATTGGGTTGTTTTGACCCAGCGGTTGGGTTAAATGTTTAACCCAACCTTCTGGGTAGTAACCCAATCGCTGGGTCAAAACAGCCCAATTGCTGGGTTTGTCCCTATTTTACCCAGAACTTGGTTGTATTTAACCCAGCATTTTTTAGAGTGTATGCTTTTAGTTTTAGTGTTACACAAAAATAACACTATAACAGTTTTATCTTTGTGTCATTGAGAGTTTTTATTATTTTAAATTAGATTTAAAAAAATATTTTCCACTTTTCAGTCATTTGTCATTTTTAAAGTTTTTTATTTTTTAAATATAGTTTTTCATTATTTATTTTTATTTCAGTTTTACTTTATTTTAGTACATCAAAATACATAAGATGAAAATGAGAAATGTCGCCATGGCAAATTTTTGTATATTTTATTTCAGTTCATTTATCCATGGACTGGGCTCTGCTTTAGATTACCTTTGGGTTTTGAGCTATGAAAATGCAATTGCAACTTCAGCATAAGTTAAATCAGGTGGGATGTGAGTAATGAAGTCAGAGGCTACCGCTGCTTTGACACCCTTCAACAAAGGTAAAAGCATTCAGGAAAAGACTCATTTTCTCACACGTAATTGCCAGTTTCAAGATATATAATGTGACTTTTTTCCAGTACTGTGATGGTATCATTCTTGCTTTCTTCCATCCTAACAGTGTTACCAGTTTCTGTCAAAATAAAAGACACTCAAGTTATTGTAATTACTGTAAAATCATTAAAAAAAATTATTTTTACATTTCCTGAAGAAATTATGAGTGCAAAACGTACCTCTATGATGCTAAAGCATCTGCCAGGGCTTTGCAATGCGGTAACAATGGTGTTCTGAGTGGTTTTCAGCACTTTGCAATGCGGTTGCTTACTGGCCCAAGGCAAAAAAAGCCCACCTTAAAGTCTCAATGGAGGTATTTATACATTTCATTGGGCATCTATCTAGACCTGGACCAAGTGTAAATGCCCTCCAATGTTCATTTGAGATGCAATACAAGATGCAACTCAGTCAAGCTTGCTGTAAATGCATATGGTTGTTTAGGCCACATATGTAAAATGTACTCCTCCCAAATGGAAATACATTCAAATGCAGACATTTGGAAGCCCCGTAATCTACATAAGCGAGCAATTATGAATGAGATATATGTATGAAGCAACTGCAAAACTCGTACATTACAGCTACAAAAAATGTATTTTCCCAAACAGTGCAACATTTTTGACCAGTCAGGTCTTGATTAGGCACAATGATTAGCATCATCATGGAAGTAATTTTTTTTATCTGTACATAGCCAAGTGTAGATGGAATAAGGATACCTTGTTGAATGAAATCCGGTCAATTAGGTTACATGAAGTGAATAAGTGAAAATAAGTCAATATTCTGATCACTCCTTCAATGCACAATTGGAAAACAACACAGATTTTTCAGTACATTATGCTTGCACGGAGATTCCTCAGAGATTTGGAGGGAAAAGAAGAGCGTGTTGGAGAAGGATTTCCATCTGAAGATGGATGACTGCGTGTTTGGTGTGTTGATGTGTGGGGTGTGAGTGAGTCAACTGGTCCTTCCATGCGCTTGAGGCTGCAGGACATTTTATCCAGAATGGTGCAAGACTTGCTGAAACAATCAAGGAAGGAGCCAAGTGCATGTCTGACCGGCCCTTTGCCCCACTGCCCAAATAAAGATTACAGATATAAATGCAGATGGTTTGAATTTACAGTGAAAGAAATGTGTTGGCTGGCTCAGAGATGATGAAAGGGCTTCCTCAACAGGAAGTAGGGTAATTAAAACCCATGAGGCTGAGCGGCCCTGAGCTACTGGAGGAAAACCTCTCCTGTTTCGGCCTGATCTCCATGCTCGTGTAATACTGAAGCAATATTATTCGGCTGCCAGCTAAACTTGACATACAGACATCACATGTGCTGGAAATCAGAGGGAACGACAGCTTTTTTTCACATAAATTTGACAGTTTGATAGATGGTGACCATTTGTTTTTTTGTGAAATATTATCTTAAGTGTCTTAAATGCAGAGCACAAGTTCTGAGTATCAGTCAACATACTTGGCCACACGTCACTTCACTCACTCATCAAGTCAAATGAATATGTTACCAACTGCAGCATCATTCAAGGTTATGTACATACATTTGAGGAATTAAATCCTGCTCAAACAAACACTTAAGCCAACTTAATATGGTAGGCTGGTGTTCAACTGGTTTAGCTGGTCAGCCATCTGGTCTCCCAGCCTGACAAGTGACTAAAACACCTGAAAAACCATCAAAGTAGACTAGGTTGACAGAAATTAGCAGATTATAGTTTTATCTTTTTGTTTGCTTGATTGATTAATTGATTGATGTTTTGTTTTTTTCAGCAGGGAAAAGAAATGTTCCAGGTTCAATACAAGATAAACTAGGCCTAACTGTAACATGATGTCTACGTCTCTGAAGATAATTGCTACTATAATAGTTACACAAAATTGTGTCTTCTTATAAAGGAAAAGTAAAAAACAAATGTTTAAATAAACATAAAATCAAAAAATCGTTTACTAACCTGTGTTTTTCAAGTCCTGTCAATAACCATGTCAAGTCGATAAACTTTACAGATCATATAATACCAATTTTCTATTGAAGAATTAATATAAATGCTTAAACAAAAAATGCAACCACTTTTAATCTCATTAGAGCTTTTCTGAGGGATGAGTCGAATATCTGTGGTAATCGACCAGATGAGTTTTTTCAGCTTGAAATTCGTCGTCTTGCAGTATGACACGTGATTAAATCACAAGCTTTATGAAAAAATATATTTTATTAATAAGAAGCAATCAATGTTGTTCAGTTCAAATATATGAAAATTCCAAACAGGGCTTGAGATACCTGAGACCTAAACATGTGCCTATTTTGTGTGATGGCTTAGAAACAATAATTTAAATATTATGTACATATATTTTGTGTCAGTATATATCAGCTGCAGAACGAGGCTAATTTAAATAGCTCAGCTTTATTCATTTCTCCACTAGGTGGGACTTTGTGCTTAAATAGAATTCTTCTCAAGCCAATTCTAAAGAAATTACATTCTTTCATGCTCACCTTTTTTTCTCCTGTGGAGATTTACACACATTAACTATAATACTAAGGTTAAATATCATACTCTTAGATAAAACACAAAATTATATCACTGTTTCTAGCAAAAATAATTTATACAACGCAAAAGTGAAAGGTTTATGCAACAAGAATTGAACCTTAAATAAAGAGTATCATCATCCAACCCTGACAATTTGTAGAGAAACAGTGGCACAGTGTTTTTCTAGACCGTCATAGATAGCGACACTAATAGAGGAGTTTATGTCACTTACAGACAGTAAATATAATGGCAATAGTAAGGGAAGTACACACAAGCGAGACAGGAGAATTACAGGACCAAGTCAATGTCCTGAAGGCAAATTCTGCTCAATAACTGCTGAAGGAAATTCTTTTGTGAGACAGTCTTTCACAAAGAGAAAGGTCACCACTTTAGCAGTTTTGCATATGATTATTAGAGTCACTGATTAGCGCGGGTTCATTTGCCCAGCCGCTTGGCCACGTCCTGATAGGCCAGTTCAAGCTCTCTGTCTGCCGCACAGGTGTTGGTGAATTCATCCCGGGCATAGGCGCTCTGCAGGTACCTCCAAACCCCACTGAACTCTGATGGGATCTCAAAGTTACGGTATTTCTTCGAAACCACCTGAATGTGGGAAGAAAAAAATTGTGAAATGAAACAACTGACACTGCTAGTTTATGATCCAAACAAATCATCATATAAGGATTTTTAATAAATGTCAAGTTGGGGCAAGTTGTCACATGTATATTATATGTTGCAATTCATCAATTGCAAATTGCTATTCATGAAACAGCAAAAATGTAAAAGCCATTGTAACCTTCATTTTTGTAGTGCTTTATACAATAGAGATAGTTTCAAAACAGATACTGCAATTTGTAATATATATTTGCATGCTACTTTTAGATTTTTGCTGTTTCGTGAATTGTTTTATCGTTTTAATTTAGCCATTAATTAGGCTTTAATACATTTTAAATGAAGATATGATGTGGTAAATTACTTTTTCTTTGACTTTAGGTAGTATTTCATTTTTCAAGGTATTATTCTCAAATCAATGTCAATAAACTGCAGGATCCCATTGTGGCAACTAACCCCATTTATTAAGTGTGACAACATGACCTGCTGGGGTTTTTTTCCTGGTCAAAAATGGTGGGAATGTTCAAAAGACTTCAAAGTGTGTATCTGTGCAGAAATTGACTTTAAAGGTGACATATCATGAAAATCTGACTTTTCCAGGTTTTAAGTGCTATAATCAGGTCTCCTGTGTATCTACCAACCAAGGAAATGTGAAAATGATTAACCCAGTAACTTTGTTTTGGGAAGCCTTTTTCTGCAAGCGTCTGAGAAAACGAGCGCCTGACTTCGCTCCCTTGGTGACGTGGCAAAGGGATCTCATTATAATATTACCGCCCCTTAATCTTTAACATTTCCACGCATGGCACCTTCATTTTTAATTTCGCAAACGATAACGGTGTACCAGCTCTAATGCCATGGTGAAGTTTGAGCAAAACATGTTAACCCTTACGAAAAAAAAAAGTTTATTCAAGTGTGCTATTAGTATACTTCTTTTAAACTAAAAAATAGGAAAGTATACTTTTAGTCTACTTTTTATGTACTTCTCAGAAATTGGCTTTATGTACATCTCAGAAATATACTTAAAATGGCATTTAAGTATACTTGACTTATACTTAGAAAAAGTCTAAATATACTTTAGCTATAATTGTGCTCCTAGAATCCGTGTTTTTACTGTTATATGGTAGGGGGCGCGAGTACACATCTTCTGTACAGAATTTCCAAAAAACACAAGTGAAGA
>NW_015505358.1:950235-950927 GCF_001515645.1 Sinocyclocheilus grahami | reverse complement strand
AGAAAACTTACGAGAATACTTGCAGTATAAAACTACTAAACTAGTTCTTTACTGAGACTATATTTCAAAGTGTACTAAAAATGCTACTACAAGTATTTAATTAGTAAACTATCAGTATACCTATAAGTTCACTTTTAGTATAGTTGCAGTACAAGCTAAAATTTTTGATGTAAACTAGTTGTGTACTCAAAGTTTACTACTGTTATACTTAAAGTATACTTAAAAGTATACTTTTATATACTAGAAAGTGGGCCAATTTAGTCCCAGGGGGTACTGAAATAGTACACTTACAAGTATACGACTAGTACACTGATATTTGCATACTTCCTACATAAATTATACTTAAAAAATATACTTGAACTTTACTTAAGTATACTTACTAAAATAAACTTGAAGTATACTACTTTTTGGTAAGGGAACGGTTCTGTCTTTGGCTGCACAGACGAACACAGAATCCTAGTTACAGTCCCAGCCTCAGAGAAGACAACAGAGCAGTGGATTTATTGATTTATTTACTGTATATTGCTGCTGCCACACAGATCTAAAATAAACATGCAATTTATTTCCCACCTGTTTCCTTCACAGACATAACCGGCTGTTTTTGTAACTCATGTGTGTTTTTAACATAAACTTGTGTGTATTTGACAGTTTAAGCACAAAAAGACATGAAAGAGAACTTAGTTTAGTACTCA
>NW_015505358.1:939649-949479 GCF_001515645.1 Sinocyclocheilus grahami | reverse complement strand
ATGATCTGTGGAGTATTTTGAGCTGAAACTTCACAGACACATTCTGGGGACACCAGAGACTTATATCACATATTGTAAAAAGGGGCATAATATGTCTCCTTTAAAAAGTAAACCCAACCAGAGAAACATTCACTGAAATAAAACAGAACAGTTTTTATACGTTTCAAGAATGTTCAAAGAAAGGAATGTTCAAAAGACTAACCCATTTAGGCTATATAAAAACGTTGCGGGAATAATTGCTTTGAAATGTAACTAAAGTTTTAAAATTTCCAGTTTCCTGTCATGATTACAATGTCATTTAAAAGGTAAAAAACGTTCCTTAATATTCTAATAATGTTAAAATGTCCAGGTTTCGTTCCATAACTAGAACATTATTTAAGGATACTAAAACGTTTCTTACAAGGTTCTATTAATTTCTTCACCCTAAATGTAATTTGAATATTTATTTTTAATCATCTAAGCACAATATATATTAAATAGCCTATTAATAATGTTATAAGAATGTTCCATAAACATTACTATAAGAACACTTTGACCCCTTATATATAACTTTTTAAAAATGTGTGAGAATGTTTCCTGTTATCTGGACAGTTGTGTATCTGTGCAGAAGCTGACTTTAAAAAGTAAACCCACCCTGAGAAACATTCACTGCAATAAAAAGGAACATTTCAGCAATGAAAAAGGAATGTTGTTGGAACGTTTCAGGAATCACCACTATTTTTTCTTGCACTAAATGATCAATTACAGCAGATCTCCCATGCAGCGGTACATTACCTTCACTACGTGCAGTTTGGGGAGGAGGTTGCAGTCTGCGAGCGTTAATTCATTGCCGTCCAAGTACTTGCGGTTGGAGCACTTCTCCTCCTCCGTACTATCAGCATCAATCTCGTCCGGCAGAGGGGAGTTCAGGAAGTTGTCCAGTTTCTTCAGAGCTTTCAGTAGCCCCTTCTCCAGACCTACACAGCCAAAAGTTTGATATGTGCTTGTGCTGAATGTTTTTATCTGAAGAAATACAGCGGCTTTAAGTCAAGACAGTCCCTTTAAAGGCCTAGTGGAATGTGATGAGCTCTGGATAACATATGGCTCCATATTTCGCCGTTGACAGCAGCATCCATAAAGAGCTGTAGAAAATCCTTGAACCTGTCTAATAAGTCATAAAGCAGACGTTAAACTCACTTGCGTTGGCTCCTGGATTTGTGTTCTTGATGTAGGCTGAGAACTTTGCAAAGATGTCATTTCCAGCCGTGTTTGACTCCTTGTTCTTCGCAGCCAGTTTTGGATACCTTTGGACGTGAACGAAAAATAATGCTGTTCGCATTACATAAACAATCAATCCATCTGTGAACATCCTGTCAACCTACTTGGAAGGCGCTAGCATCTCTTCCAAGAATTCCTCGACTTTGTTGACATCTGTCCGCACTTCGCCATTGAAGGTAAGGAATGGTGGAGGAGTACCGGGAGCCAGATTATGGAGATCAGCTGGTTTCCTTGAAGAAAAATGGAAAACTTTAGATTTTTAATGCACGTTCACATCTGATTTTGATCATTACATAACAGCCATTTAAAGCCAATGAAAATGCTTGATAAGCACAGTTTTCTTTGCTGTGTTACACTCTAAAAAATGCTGGGTTAAAAAGGGACAAACCCAGCTATTGGGTTGTTTTGACCCAACCGCTGGGTCAAAACAACCCAATAGCTGGGTTTGTCCCTTTTTAACCCAGCATTTTTTAGAGTGTAATGTATGAAACAGGACATTTAGGTGGGAGATATCTATCTAAAGCTAACAGACTTTAACTAAAAGCCACAGAATTTTCTAACAGCAACTCTAATGCCCAAAGCAGATTTTTAAATACATTTTCATTACCTTTTCAGGTCGACAGTGGTGACGTTGAACACGACTCCCTTCAGCCACAGGATCATAAAAAGCCTTTGAGAAAAAGGACAGTTTCCAATACTTTCTCCATCACTGCCAGCCTGAGGAACACAAACTGATAAATCAGTATACCAGACACAATGCATCTCATCATATAAGCACAATACCATGGTATCACCAGAGTATTTTTAGTGCAGTCAGCATCTTGAAAATGAGAAAATGGATTAACGTATTTGTTGTAAATCAGCAATGTAAAAATTCATGCAGTGAATTATGACCTAAAATGTATATAATACACATTTTTATAAATATCAAATGTATATATAAAATATATATTTGTTTTATATATACACACAATATATACTCTGTGTGTGTGTGTGTGTGTGTGTATACACAAAATATATATGTATTTTTTTTTATTATTCAACTTAAGTTAAATATGTATAAGTAAATGTGTTATTTTAGTGCAGGCAAGTGTTTGAAATGTTTAAAAAATGGATTGAATAAATGAATTATAACATTAAAATATATATATACACATTTTATAAATTAAGTATCAATATGTATATAACTCACAGACCCAGACATGCATGTCAGTATCATTATGAATGAATAAATGAATGATGCATTTATATAGCGCTTTATTGTGTATTGTTGTACTCCCAAAGCACTTTATAATCATGTGGGGGGGGAGTCTCTCCTCAACCACCACCAGTGTGCAGCATCCACTTGGATGATGCGACGGCAGCCACAGGACAACGGCGTCAGTGCGCTCACCACACACCAGCTACATTATATCATGTCATATCATTAGGCCAAATGTGAGATTATTAAACCGCTGAAAGTCATTCAACGTTCAGTGCATGATTTGTAATCTGCAATACAATAGTACACAATACAAAGGACCAATGGGGATTCAATGCCAAATTTCCATATCTGAAATTAGGCATTCAAGCTATCCAATAGCATCCTTAACTGGGCCAGTAACTTGAGCCAGACATCAGATCCGCGCTTGAGCTGAATTATGCATGGAAATTCCATTACCTGCCCCATTAGCCCACAGCAAAGGGGTTTGGGGTCATACTGTACCTGTCAACACAACTATGAGTTAGACATCATCCTCGCCACCTAAAATTAATGTGTTTAGCACTTAACTATGCTTGGATAAAATGCATAGAGGTTGGATTTCAAAGGGTCAAAAAAAAGCTTGATTGGCTCGGATTGAATGTCGTGAGTTATTGCTTATGTTACACCTTATGTTAAGACAATTGACATACTCAATCCACATTCCCATGGGATAAAGTATATTCAGAGCAAGGACTAAAAATTATTTTATTATTTAAATGAGTTATTTAGGTTAAACAGATGTTCATAGCATGTGATTTATGACTCTCTGTGCATTGGATTTCTGAGTTTTGTCCATGAAAAACAAAATGAAAAATGACGTTTTGTCCATGAAAAAAAGGTTCTTTATTGGAATCTATGATTCCATGAAGAACCTTTAACATGCATAGAATCTTTCCATTGCACAAAAGGTTCTTTGTAGTGGAAAAAGATTGTTAAAATATTCTTTACACTTAGAAAAAAGTGTTCTTTTAAGAACTGTTCACTGAAAAGTTCACTGAGGAACCCAAAATGGTTCTTCTATGGCATTTGCTTTGGAACATTTTTTTGTCCTCTTCTGTAGAGGACAAAAGAACATATTTTGAAGAATGTTGGTAAGCAAACAGTTGACGGTAGCCATTGACTTCCATAGTATGATAAAGAACACTATGCAGGTTAATGGCTACCGGCAACCGTTTGGTTACAAAACATTCTTCAAAATAAATTATTTTGTGTTCAACAGAAGAAAGAAGCTCATACAAGGCTGAAACAAATGGAGGGTGAGTAAATGAATCATACATGTCTGTAACACAGTATGCAAAAGTTTAATACTAAAAGTTAGGGGCTGTCAAATCACTAACCCTAATTTTAAGCAACTTAGATGAGGTCATATATCAATAGTCAGCCAGAAGAAAACAGTTTTTAAACACCTGTCTCTAATTTACTGTCACTATTAGCTCTATTTATAACTTTGACGCCACATGCAAGAAATACAGTGTCTGACCTTCTGTGATTATGACAGTCTTCATCAACATTTCACCCTCATTCTTTCACCAGTTTCAGCTGTTATCTAAACATCATCACATCTAAAAAAACCAATGCAAATGAACCACAGAAAGCAGCAGAAGAAATTAGACACTTGAACACAGAGGAATTAGAGCATGAGGTGTTGATAGAAAGGAAGAAATAATTCAAGAGCAACCCAAAGTTTCTGCTTTGAAACTGTCCCGGGCCAAATGCCCATCTTAACCTCAAACGAAACTGCTAAAACTGTCAGAAAGCTTTTAAAAGTAATGCCAGCATTGACTCCTGACTATTGATTAAATGTGCAACCTTCAAACATAGCCAGGGAGCTTAGACCCGCAGGTCACTATAGCTTATCGTCATGCTTACCTTCACGAAAAGCTCGATATCAGGGTCTTTGTCCTCCTCATTTGAGGTCATATCGCTTAAACTCACTCAAATTCAGAAGTTGATGGAGAATTATGAATATGTAATCTCTTTTCCTTGGATGTGGGAGTCTTTTATGTGTCCGGCGGGGTGTTGTGATGGTCTCAGCGCTGTAACAGGTTGGTGGAGGTGCGGTGCTTGTTTTGATTTGGCCCCTTGTGGTCAGCTGTCAGTGAGAGCCGCTCCAACTGTCACAGGAGGGCCAAAAATAGCTTCCACGCAGCGCAGGAGCAAAAGGGAGGAGTTTAGTGTCACCTACGCTAGCTCAGTGTCGCTGGGGTCCTTTATAGAAATATGATTAATCATATTTCACTCCTTCCTGTCAAAACCTGAGTCACGAATCACTGACCTCTCACAGCGCTGGTGCGAAAATCCAAACCGGGTTTAGTAGTCATACAAAAATGTTCTTTTCCTTACTAACGCCACCTTTTTGTCTCATTACCTTCGAATCAGATCAGAATCAGACAGATGTGGCGTACAGTAAGTAACACATTTAATGGGGTCACTGTCTCTCAGGCCCCAGTTCCTGCCGGTCGGGCTTCATAATCAGCTGGCGGTTCAGTTTGGGAGGGTTATGGGTAAACTATTCCAGTAAGTTCTCTCTAAATATAGAGTCGTAGACTCCCTGAACACTCATTTACACATGATTACTGACCTCAGGACTGTGCAGTAACAGTCACACACTAAACTGCTGCTCTGTATTGAACAACAACTAAGCAGATACATATTTGTGGTATGTCACATTAGATTAGGTGCATGTAATAAGATTTATATATACACATGAACATTCAAAAGTTTGGTGTCATTAAACATATATATACAGTGGGGCAGGTGATAAGAGATTTACTACTAATCACAGAACCGGCTTTAGACTAGATGCGCTTGACAATCACATGCGATTAATTGCACAGCCCTAATATACATATATATATATATATATATATGTGTGTGTATATATTTAAAGAAATTAATACTTTTCAGCAAGGATGCATTAAATTTATCAAAAGTGACAGTAAATTAATTTTTTCATCATTTCAAATAATTTAATAAGACTATACACATGACCATTCAAGTCCATTACATGTATTTTTTAAAGAAATTAATGCTTTTATTTAACCAACTGAAATTTAAATTGAACAAAATTGACAGTAAAGTCTTTTTGGAAATTATATTTCAAATGAATGCCGTTATTTTGGTGTTACTTTATACTCATTAAAAAATCCTGGGAAAAAAATAGAATAATGGTTTCATCCAAAAAATATTATGTGCCACAACTGTGTTCAACATTGATAATAATAAAAAATTATAATATTTAAGAATTGATAATAAGCAAATCAGCATGATTTCTGAAGGATCATGTGATACTGAAGACTGGACTAATGATGCTGAAAATTCAGTTTTGATCACAGAAATAAATTACATTTTAAAATATATTAAAATAGAAAACAGATATTTTAAATTGTAATAATATTTCACAATATTAATGTTTTTACTGTATTTTTAGTCAAATTAATGCAGCCTGGGTGAGCAGATATAAATGTACACTATCAGCCAAGAGCCCCTTTCTCCTAAATTAACACCAATTCTGTACATAAAAAGTGATAAAAACAACCTTTACATATCATATTTCGCTCTTGTGCTATAGAATGAGCGATGACTTAATAAAAGTCACAACTGAGTGTCGTCATGATATACAGTAACCCCTAGTTCACCTGGTATGTTTAGAATAACATAAAGTGAGACCTCTAGTGGCTGCTTATCACTAAAAAAACACTCTTTAAATATCTGAAATAGATATTTTATTTGATTTTCAGATGACAAATGTCATGTATTTCTAAGTGAAAAAAGGTTCCATAGAGTTTTTGCTTTGCATAGTTTCATGAATATTCAAAAAGCTGTGAACATACGACCACAAACATTTGATAGCCAAATACTGCACAAGCCAGGACGATTTCCTATGTTTCAGTAACCTTCCTTTCAGTAATTAAAGATTGATGCGAAATAATATTGACCACCGCTAAATGTACAGACAAAACTGCAAGAAATACTTATAAAGCGACAAGCAATGGCTAAAAAGTCAAAAAAGAAAAGGTTTTACACAGCTTTTCTAACTCATTTCTCGTCAACAGTAAAAAAAAAAACAGCATTACAAGTCAAAAACACTTATTATTTCCCAATAAAATTAGCAATGTCATTTAAAAAAAAAAGAACAACTGCTAGTAATTAAATAGAAAAATAAAATCCCTGTTATACAAACATTTTAAAGCATGAATAAAAGGTCCTCATTTTAAAAGCAGCAACATCTTCCCTTCCCCCAAATCTCAACCTACAGATTACAGTGCAACAAGCAAAAACACAAGCTTTACAGTGTATTCACACACACACACACAACTATCTCTGAGAAACATTCAACTATACAAGCAACATTCAGGTAAAAGCCCTCATAAACCCTACAGAAACATTCCTCAGTAGGGATTCAAGAAGAAATGTGAGATTTAGCCTTTCTTTAGTTGCATTTGATCTAAATAACCCTTTTCTGAAAAGTAATAAAGACCAAGCAACCTCTAAAAAAAAGAAATAAATATGCATATATAACTGGTTGTGTATGCCCTGGTGATGAAAACAGATAAAACATGTGACTTAATAAATAAAGTTTCAGTACGGGCATTTTCAAGTAACCTCAGTATCCTGGTTCTTCACTGAAAAGAAGCTTGTAATAATTGTTATTGCTTATGTCCTGCATTTCCCAAAAGCATTGCAAGCCTAAGTAGAAACCATTGTCATCAATGCATTCTAGGATCTACTTAGACTTGTGATGATTTTGGGAAACGCACAGCAGTTAAAGAGCATGAAGCATGGCATACCTCAGTAACCTGACTGCTAACATACAGTATGCATAGATATAAAGCAATATTTACATGCATATGATAATGCTAGAAAGCATTACTGGAAGTAGCACGATTTAATCATTCATAAATCTGTGTTAAATGTGATGACAGCATGCTTGTGCGTGTGAGATTTTTCAGGAAACTATCTAACACAATCAAAATATTTCTAGCTTTGTTTTTTTTTTTTTTTTTTTTTTTTTTTTATTTTTTTTTTTTTTTTTTTTTTTTTTTTTTTTTTTTTTTTTTTTTTTTTTTTTGAATATTGTTGTTGTCCAGGGTATGGAAACTTATTTCCGCCACAAAAATGGAAATTGTGACTGTTTTTTCTGACAATTCTGACATTTTCATTTCAATTCTGAGAGAGAGAAAAAAGTCAGAATTGTATATATAAACTCTTAATTGCAAAGTATTAACTCAGAATTTGAAGAAAAGTCTGAATTGTGAGATATAAACTCAAAATTGTAAAAAAAAAAAAAGTATTCTGTGGCAGAAATAATCTTCCATATCAGTGAACTCATAATCTGGTTAAAGGGATAGTTCACCTAAATATGAAAATTCTGTCATAATTTACTCACCTTCATGTTGTTTCAAACCTGTATGAGTTTCTTTCTTCTGTTAAGCACAAAAGAATATATCTGGAAGAATGTTGGTAGCCAAACAGTTGCTGGTATCCATCGACTTAGTATTTTTTTTTTCCATACTACTGAAGTCAGTGGATCCCAGCAACTGTTTGGTTACCGACATTCTTCAAAATGTTTTCTTTAGTGCTCAACAGAAGAAAGAAACTTGAGCGTGATTAAATAATGACAGCATTTTCATTTTTGGGTGAACTATCCCTTTAAGAAACTAAATGCTTGTAAAGTATTTCTCTCTCAACAGCTGCTGATAATGTTGAGGACATGTTTTGTCATGTTTGTTTAGTACTAACGTTGACTCATCATTATTGTGCCTTCAGTGTGTTGCTGGCTTCACAACTGCTGAATTCCTCCCTTACAGTTTCAATATGATTGTCATCTCTGCACCATTTCAGCATTTAAAGGAACAGTTCACCTGAAAATGAAAATGCAGTCATCATTTAGATGAACTATTCCTTTACCATATCCTACATGTGCTTGTATCGAGTCAAATCTCTCCATCCAAGACAGTACCAGCGTCTAATGACACGCTTCATTCCAGCAGCGGCTCGTCATCAGCGTCGTCCTCTAACTCCAAGCGGGCGAACGGACGTGAAGATGAGGGATCTCTGTTCTTCATCAGCTTGAATAGACAGGTGAAGGTGGTCAGGATGATCAGAACTCCGATGACGAGGCCCACGGCTAGCGCTAGCTCCCCGCACTGCTCGTTAACTAGCACACAGCGCACGTGAGCGAAGCTGCCGTTGTTGGGCTTCGGAGGGACGCCCACGAGGTGGCACATGAGCGGGTAGAGATCCACACTGTTAAAGCTCGACATCCTGTAGCCTTTGCGAAACGCGGGCCCATGGGCGGCCAGGAAGGGGTGCATGCTGGGAAACGTACTGTCATAGCCATGATCGCCCACTGCGAAAAACAAGAAATGTATAAAAAAAAAAACAATATGCATTTAGGAAATACCATTAAAATTTTTTATTTAACAGGAATTTCAAATAGTAAATGTTTTTAACAAGGGCATTTCAAGAAGAAGAATGTAAAATAACTCTTTGCTTTCAAGGAACACTTACGGCGCGGGAGTCTGCCATTTTTGACAATCGTCCAGCCTTCATCTGCCACCAGAAGGATTGGCTGAATCCTTACGTTGTTTTTATAGTGCAGCCGATCGGGAACATCGTCCTTCAGGTACACCTTCATGTTACTGTGACAAATGGACAGGTTTTTGTATACAGTCGAACTGCCTGCGAATGAAATCAAAAAAATAAATATGATGAAACATCATCAGGCACAGACGGAATCTGCGGACTGATTTGGGAAGGAAAACCTGAGGGATTCTGAGGAATGGATATAAACAAAGTAAAAAATTATTATGCATTAATGCAAAACATTTTTTAAATATTGTGTAAAATAAGAGTAACTTTAAATTCAATATTAATGTTATATAATATGTTTAATTAAATCTATATTATATTTAATACTGATTAAATATTATTTATTAAAATGTTATATATTTAATTTGATATCAGGGTTACTTTAGTGTCACTGATATACTATTATAGTTACTATATTAATCTGCTGAATTAGTTTATTTTTTATATTTTCTGTTTTCACTTTGATTTTAGTTAAAGTTTTAGTAATTCTGTTGTTTTTTTGTGTCATTTTGTGAATCATTTTAATGTAAGATTTTGTTTTTAATAAAGTATATCTATATAGTTTATTTATTTTTTATTCATTACTTTTAGTTTATTTTTTTAGATTATTTAGTTTATCTTATTTAATTTAGTGTTTATTTAATTTAAATTATATTGCAAGTATAATTAAGTATATTAATATATATACACCAAGTATACAATTATATTAATAATTTAACACAAATAATTATATATA
>NW_015505358.1:937293-939536 GCF_001515645.1 Sinocyclocheilus grahami | reverse complement strand
TATACACACACATAGATACACAAAGTTATATATTATATATGTATATCAATATTATATATATATATATAAAATCCCTTTTTTAATATATAATTTTACAAAAATGTATAGGATTATAGGAACCTGAACAGTAATCTGGACAGCAGGGGGAAAAAATAAATAAATACATAAAATACAAAATCACAGTTTGCTGTGGGAAACAAACTTTTTTTAATTTACAAACTGAATTACATGAAGTATAAATAATAAATACTTACCTTCCAGTGGGATTATGGCAGCCACAGGAGTGAGATCCACCACCCTATAGCTGCTCGGAGTGATGCAGTCATCCAGTTTAATGAGACGCTCTTGAGAACACTGGGCCATGCCGTGATCACTAGTGATGATGACGTTTATTTTCCCCCATAATCCCGTTTTGTTGAGCTGCTCCATCAGGAAGCCTATATGACCATCCACTTCCTTTAAAACCCTGCTCATCTCTGTGGTGTTCTCCGGGCCGTACATGTGTCCGCTCCGGTCGGGCTCTTCCCAATACAGAGCGGCAAACTTCACAGATTTGTCCGTGGTCATCCACTGTGTGAGGTTTCCCAGCCTTTCTTGGAAAGTCACCTTGGGGTTGTACTCGAATTTGTATTTTAACGTGTGGTTTTGAATATTGACATCCGTTCCTGGCCACATAGCAGCCGCTGCCTTATATCCAGACTCCTCCACGGACACCCAAATCGGAGTGGCTTCGTTCCACCAGAAAGGGTCACTGTCATTTTGAATAGAGAAATTCTTTTTCGACACCGGGTCGTACATAACACTGGCAAGTATCCCGTGGCTCTCTGCGTACAGGCCTGTGACGAGACTGTAATGATTGGGAAAGGTTTTCGTCGTGAACACATTGGTCAGCTCGCGCACAAGGACGCCATCGGAGAAGAACTTCTCGAGATTGGGAAAAGAGTATTTGTTTAGGTAGTCTGCACGAAAGCCATCAAACGACACCAGGAGGAGCGGCGGCGCGGTGTTTCCAGACTCCAGTCCTGTTTGGTTTCCGGTCGACACAGACAGGGTTAATCCACTACAGGCGATGAGAGCGCACAGATAACCGCTGACCTGCATCCTGAGGTGCACTTGTGGCAGTCACTTTCTTCACTGTGGATATATGAAAACTATTTATAACAGACAGACCAACACTTGTTCAACATAGAATGAACATAATCATTTCATAATCAAACATAAATTGAACATAATTTTTACCCACAAGTCATCAATCTCCTCATTAACACACACTTGACAATTCATCAGTCGACAATCCTACTTAACTTGTAAACCATTACCAACCTACCCCGACCTTTACTGACCGCATACAGTATATTGCATGTGGGTCAAAGATGTTAAGATGTCCGCATCAAAATAAATTTACAAAAGTGATTTTATGTCCAGAGAAAGCACATTAAATGTAAGTAAAGTGTCTACTTTTAAAGGGGTCCTACTATGCTTTTTCACTTTTGTAAGTTTAGTCAGTGTGTAGTGTGTATGTTTGGGCATAAAAAAGATCTAGAAAGTTACAAATCTCAAAGTCCACTCCAAAGGGAGATATTTCGTTTTTTAAAAATCCCTTTTCAAGAACTACAGCAAACGGCTCGTTTGGACTACAGCGTTTGGTTTCCGGGCTTTGTGATATCACAAAGCGGCTCATTGGAATATCATTACAAATAATTCCCGCCTACAGAGATTGGAATGGTTGGGGGGTGGGGAGGGGCGAGGTTGTGGTTAGAACGCTTGGTTGAGTGAGCGCATGAGACGAGACGATGTAGAAGAAGTGTTGCTGCAGAGTTAGTGCATCAGAGAAAACCAAGAAGAAGAGCTGCTGTGCTGTAGCGTCAAATTTTCAGCATGTCTAGAACCATTCTTACAAGTATAACACGACGTAGCTGGGCGCCACGGACAGACGCCGCCGGTGTGCTACACTCATAGAAAATAATGTATATGAATTTTTAAAGACATGGCGCGACGCTGCGCTTCTCGTCCGGTGCGCGACTGCCTGAAACGCTGTTTTTTTTCACCTCCGTGCCCAAACGTCTTTGTTTGGGCTTCCGAAAGCGGATGATGTCAGGAAACAGTGGTTGCAATTTACTTTTTAACTCTGTTCCTGAGCATTATAACCCCAATTTGCTATTGTGTGCTGCGCATTTTACTGAGGACAGCTTCCACAACATGAGGGAGACTGCCGGATTCGCCAAAAAGCTTTTGTTGAAAGA
>NW_015505358.1:932883-937272 GCF_001515645.1 Sinocyclocheilus grahami | reverse complement strand
TGGCAGTCCTGAAACGCCGTCTAAGCTGTTCGCCAATCACAACACACTGGGACAGCTAACCAATCACAACACATTTTGTTTTTCAGAAGGCGGACCTTCATCAAAGCCGGAACTAATGGAGCCGTTTGTGCCAGCCTGGGGAGAAAGGTATTGTAATAATGTAAATTATGTGAAAAATAATGCGTTTTTCGAACCACCAAGCATGAGAGCATGTTCTAGTACACCCCCAAAACAAAATCAAGACTTTAAAAGAGCATAATAGGACCCCTTTAAGGTTTCACATAAGTTTTTGGAGAATAAAATGTCAACATTTGGTTGAAATAATGTTACATTATCATTCAGTGTAACACAATATTTATGTAAAAATTCAAACAACATGCTTATTCTGACTTGTGCATATTAAAATATATAAAAGAATAAGGGAGCATATTAAATTTGATTGTGTTTTAAATGAGTAAAAAATTCTTACTGACAAATGGGCAAAACCTAGGATAGTGGCAAATTAAAAAAAAATTAAAATTACAACTAATTAGTATTTGGGGTGAAAGTAATTAGTCTTTTAATATGTCATAAATTGATTTTTGTTGTAAATATGCCTGGCAAGTTTGTTACACTGAATGGCATTTTAGTGGGTGTCTTCTGTAAATCAGGGGAAAATGTATGATATTTATTTTTTGCTCAGAAAAACTAAAACAAAATTGCAATTAAATTAAACAGAAAACTTAACAACAATTTAAAGCAGTATTACACTTATCGTTTTTTTAGGCTTAAACCCTTTTTTCGTCTTTGACCCATGTACAACTTAAACTTTCTTTAAAACTTTATTTCAACTAGTTGCCAAACAGACACATCCAAAAATAAAATAAAAATGACAAAAACACACAACTAAATTACTATTATAAAATCTGTAATAATCGATACTCAAGATAATTGCACATAATGTTTCACTGTACACAGCCTACAAAGATAATTCACTGTTTTGTGTTCATTGTTAATTAATTTTACAACTAACAAATTAGATTTCTTTCCATCTGATTCATTGATTAATCGATTATCAAAATAATCACTAGTTGAGCCCTAGTTAGTAAAGATACATTTTGTATTATGATAAAGGCTTTAGCCAAATATTAGTTATTAAAGAAGTTATTTAATCATTTTAAATCAGAGTCAATTTTATTTTTATACATTCAAAGTTAATTGAAGGCTAGCATACTGTTGTGTTAAAGTCTATTGATCTCGTGATCTATATTAAACACTTCTTGAAGGTCAGTGCCATAACCAGATCTTTATTCCTGGACAAATTATTTTTAAAAATTTCACTTTTCACAATTTTAAGCAATCAAATGCTTTCAACTGCAGAATCACACATACTGTATATATATAGACTTGCAGCTCTGAACCCATGACCAGGAACTTCACCTGCTAGTCAATACTGGACACTCCAGAAGATGTTTCACCTAATAAATGTCCACTTTCCCTTACTTTAACTTATTAATATCAATATTTATAATAAGTAGAACTTTTGTGTAAATTATGAGTTTTGTGTAACTTCACAAGAAAGTGATACAGGAAGCACCTGAGGACAAAACGCGGTTCTAAACCCATACTGATAGAGAGCAGGTGCAAAACCTACAATTGCTGCAGCTGATCAATAATCAATACAGGCCTGATTGAAACCCATTTATAATGCAACGCAATTCTATAACGTCCAATGGGCGTTTCGAAGACAGAACGTTCACAATAAACTACGAAAATTGCAACCTAAAAGAAAAGAACTTGACAGTCTCGCACTCTACGGCTCTGATCACATTATTACTGATGGTGCATCGATTATGATATAGATGATCAATGACGGGTTTGGCCAAACTTGGGAACTAAAAAAGACGAAACATGACCGTACCTTTCTGCTCGGGACGTCGGAAAGCGTATAGTTTAACTGCAGTCACATTAAACTCCTCGGTGGTGTCGATCTGATTTATAAAGTCAAATATGTTCTGGGTTTGATGCGGTTTCTCGCGCTTCCTCAAACACAATACCGGCGTGACGTCACAGCATGACTGACAGCTCCAGCAGCCAATGAAAGCGAGGGACGTCCCACCGCAGGTGCTCTTCACTTTTCACGATCACTGATCTAGAGCAATAGTTTTGTTTTTTTTTGTATACACGACCTTCTTTTGAATTGAGCACAGCTAAGGTGAAAAAATACGGACTTTTACATTAACCGTTCCCAACTCAATCCTATCCAGCCATCTTCAAGAAACGGCTAAAAACTTGACCTTCTAACTCTAGCAATCTCAAATCTAAAAAAAATAAATAAATAAAAATAAAAAACTCGACCCTCTAACACTTGCACTCTCTATTCTATTTCTATTCTTACTATTCTTTTCTTTTTTTAAAAGGAGAGCCTCTAACACTAATATTATGTCTATATAGGTTTTTTTATTATTAAGTTTTATTTAATTTGAGTTATTTCAGTACTTCAACATACAAAATGGAAATGAAATAATACATATATATTGGATGTATTTATATATATGTATATGTGTGTGGCTGTACATACACATATGTAGTTGTTTTTTGGTGTTTGGCTTAGTGTTATGTTTGAATCATTATTATACTTTATTTATTTTGTTTTCATTTAAATGTTTAGTTTTGAAATGTTGTTGTATGCATTTGTCATTGAATTGATTTTATTTTCTTAAATGTGTATATATATATAGTATTTATAGAGTTTTAGCTTTTAGTTTTAATTACTTTTGCTTATTTGTAAGTCGCTTTGGATAAAAGCATCTGCTAAATGACTAAAAGTAAAAGTAAAGTAAAAGTAATATTCTCTATTCTTTTTCTATTCTTGTTTTCTTTTTATTTATAATATAAATGACCCTCTAACACTAGCATTCTCTATTATTTTGACTTATTTGATTTTTTATTATTAAAAAAAGACCCTCTAACACTAGCGTTCCCACATTCTTTTCTCTCTTCTTGTTTTTTAAATGTAGACTGTACTGCGTTAGAATAAACGAAACTTGTCACAGCACTTAGGCTACATATTATTGCCCTTTTGCTGGTTTTGATTGCTTCTATTATTGTCCTCATTAAGTCGCATGGGATACAATCGTCTGCTAAATGTCTAAATGTAAATGTAATACATCCGGTTGAGAACGATCTTGAATTAGAATAGTATTCTTTTTTTCTCTTCCAAAGTAAAATTTCAATATCATATTTTTACCAGCTGCTGAATAAACAATAAAACCACACTGACATCTTAAAGGTTCGTGTCTATACAGAATTTTAGAAATAAATAAACAAACAAATAAATCTAGCACCTGAGTAACAAATGTGACAACTAGCCCCGCATTTGACTATGTCTGAATGCGGTTTGGTGAAGGAAGGTTGCTACTCAAACATGTAACTCTATTATAACATATAACTAGCGGCTTCCCCTTTTTAAAGGAATAGCTCACCCAAAGATAAAACTTTTCTGAAAATGGACTCACCTTCAGGCTGTCTAAGATGTACATGGGTTTGTTTAACATCTTGTGAAGTGAAAAGCTGCACGTTTGTAAGAAACAAATCCATCATTAAGACTTTTTAACTTCAAACAGTTGCTTCAAACAGTTGGCTAAAGTATAAATCCATAATCCATGATATTGCTTTCTCTAGTGAAAAAGTAATCTCAATCAGGAGAGAAATATGCACAGATCAAGCACCTTTTACTAGTGGAAACAGTTCAAAACTTTTTCACCGGGATGGATTTTTTCACTGGAGGAAGCGCTATAATGGATTATGAACACGTATTTTGGCCAGAAACACATTAATGATGGATTTTTTTTCTTACAAACACTCAGCTTTTGTCACAAGATGTTGACTGATGGACTGGAGTGGTGTGGATTACTTGTGGATTATTGTGATGTTTTTATCAGCTGTTTGGACTCTCATTCTGACGGCACCCATTCACTGCAGAGCATCCATTGCTGAGCAAGTGATGCAATGCTACATTTCTCCAAATCTGATGAAGAAACAAACTCATCTACATCTTGGATGGCCTGAGGGAGAGTATATTTATAGACCATTTTCTGACAAACTATTCCTTTAAGGACTAGGCCAGAACTTACATAAAGTGATGCTATGATAAGATATGATAAAATATCTTATGACATGAAAATGAGAAAAGCTTAATGGTCATATTAGGAGTTTGTCTGGTCTGCTCTGGTTGATGAGAACTAATCACTCAGACATGCGCTGGACTCAAGGGGTTCCCAGTTTAGCAGGCAGCTGCTGTGTACTAGTTCACCGCTCAACCTCCACAATATCACATGTAAACAATCTGCTTCTATATATATATATATATATATATATATATATATATATATATATATATGACTTATG
>NW_015505358.1:928671-932660 GCF_001515645.1 Sinocyclocheilus grahami | reverse complement strand
CGTTTGAAGAAAGTCTTAACTGTGTAATTGTGCTACTTGTCAGAATTCCTAAAAGAATCCTAATTTGGAACCAATTCGAAATTGGCCATTAAGTGATATTGTCATGTTAGAGGTATATGGGCATCTCCTGACTGTAATGAACTGACTGCATGATATGTTGCACAAATCACCTGCGCAAAAAGCAGACAAACTGTCACCACAATAAATACTTTGGGCAGTTTACAAGGGATCTGTTCATCCATTTATGCAAAAGCTGCTGTTCACTCTTTATGTTGTATCATATGATGGATACGTCACCTCATTCATTACTTAAAATAAAGTAAACATTAAACCAAATAAAATCAAATATAAAAAACTTAAAGGGATAGTTCACCCAAAAATGACAATTCTGTCATCATCTACTCACCCTCATGTCGTTCCAAACCTGTATGAGTTGCTTTCTTATGTCGAACATAAAATATGATATTTAGAAAATTGCTGGTAATCAAACAGCTGGTGGTTGCCATTGACTTCCATAGTATTCTTTTTCCTACTGTGGAAGTCAATGGCAACCACCAACTGTACTATGCCTTTAAACTTATTTCATTTCAGCTAACTGTCAAGACAACATTTCTTATTTTCATTAGTTTAAGTTTAAGTACTAAAATGACTAAAGCTATAAACTAAAAATAAAATATATAGATGTATTTTTAAAAAATAAATAGAAATATTAAAAAGTGTGATATAAAATCTCTCTAATTCAAAAGATAATTGCATGTTTGCGTCCATGGATCCAGGTTTCTCAAACAATATGATGTCGGTCTGCCAACTTATCCAGATTTTTCACTGAATGCTTTTTAGTTTCCCTGTAAGCAATACTGTGTAAAGCCAGTGGTAATGTCACACGCATCGAAGACCCTAGAAAGCCTTGCTGCATCGCAGGTTGACCACCTCTCCAGTTTGAAGGCTTTGACTGAGAAGCTCAAACTGGAGACGAGAAAGCCGTCTTACCTGGACTGGAGAGCGCAGCTGGAGGTGATGCTCGCTCAGAGTCACAGAGACTCAGAGCCGTCAGCGGCCCCTGGTGACCCCGAGAGACAGAGAACGTCACGGCCCATGAAGTGGACGAAGCCGTCACTGGGCATTAGTGTGGTTCATGAAGGGAGGCAGTCGTCAGGAAACACACTGCGATTCGGAAGCATTGGCCAAGCACTGGAGTGGCTCAGGAAACAGCTGGTGAGTTTTTCAGCTTGGTTTCTGTACAAGTAAATGAAAAAAAAAAAAAGAATCTGCTTTGTTGTCATTTGGGGGTAAAATGCATAGTAAACAATATATATAGCACATATAAAAAATACATAAAAATTATAATATATATATATATATATATATATATATATAATTTCAGTTTTTCTTTTTTAATAAATCTGCAAAAATGTCAACAATTCTGTGTTTTTCTGTCAATATGGGGTGCTGTGTGTACATTAATGAGGAAAAAAAATTAACTTAAATGATTTTAGCAAATGGCTGCAATATAACAAAGAGTGAAAAATTTAAGGGGGTCTGAATACTTTCCGTACCCACTGTATATATATATATAATTTATAAAACCAAGATTTTTGATTTGTATACATTTTAAAAATCCTTTTATTATTATTGTTATTATTATTATAGTTTAATAAATTATAAGAATAATAAGAATAAAATATTTTTTATAAAAATTTTTCACATTTATTTAGAAATTATTTACCAATTTTTTTTGTTCAGATTTGTTATTTTAGTGGCCATTTACTTTGTTACACCATTTGTTTACTGAACCAATTTGTTAAAAACGGCCCATTTCTATAAATTATTATTATTATTTTTATTCTATATTTTTATTATTATTTATTTGGATCAGCATTTTTATATATTGGCCATTATTAACAAAACAGTTCAGTGAACGAATCACTGATTCATAGACATTTGACGGCACATTCTGGTGTAACAATGTAAAGGGCCACTGAATGAACAAATCAGAAAAAAAAAATTGTGGTGAATTGTATGAAAAGATTCACAGGTATGAATCAAAATCCACACCACTAGTTTAAGCAACTTGAAATGTCAACCTCAGTTTCACCCTGTTTTCTGAATAATGGCAGATTTTGTCTGAAGAGAAGGCTGGAAACCTGTTTGGAAACATTTATTAGTTTTACATCTCCATTTACTGCCACGGGTGCTGCAGAAATGCCACACAATAAAATGCATTATATCTACAGGATATTCATTTTTTAGTAGCTGTTTACCTTCTTTCCCTTCTGTCGCAGGCAGAGATGCGTTTGCAGGACCAGCAGCTCGCGCGTCAGCTAATGCGCCTGCGCAGTGACATTAACAATCTGAGAATCGTGCAGACGTGTAACCAACATCACAAGATGCTGAACGACGCCACGTTTGAGCTGGAGGAGCGGGACGATATGTCTGATTTGTGTGACGTCCCCATGTCTCCTGGATTAGGCCTTTCAGTGCCGCTAAAGGTCATCGGGGTCACCAAGATGAACATCAACTCTCGCCGGTTCTCCCTGTGCTAACGCAGCACACACAGGAGCAGGTTTTTATCTTAAAATAGGGATTATGAGTGCTTTTATAGAGTAAAAAATATTATAGGAAAAACATATTTTCAAAATGTCTCTGATGTTGAGCTTTCATTGCCTTTAAGTCAACATAAAAGCTTTGAGTTCTTCTTAACAATCATCTGTACAGTGTAATTTGTGTTTGATATTATATGACACACTTCTATAATTTGTGGGAAACAACGTTAATTTTAAATGTTCAAAACAGTTTTGTCATTTATTTCTTTAATTTTATTGTTATCATCCGAATCCTTACCTAATAGGCCTTTTTATTCCCATCTGTGTCTTTTATCTCATTAGAGCTGAATATTTGTCAATCAAACAACAACAAACAATAAATTATTATTTTATTAAAGAAATTTATTGAGTAAATATTGAAATTTTATTGTATTTATTATTTCATTTTAATTTATTTACATTTTTATTTACTTTTCAATGTGAAATTTTCTAACAAGAAATAAGTCATTTAATAGCAAATATTTTATTTTATTTTTGCAGTGTGAAACTACCTTGCCATTGCAGATCGTTTCAGCTCTTGCTGAAGTATTAGTATAATTAAAACCTTTCTAAAATGTCTGTTGTCATATTTTATCAGTGGGAAAACACTAGGGCTGGGTTTTGACACAAATTTCACGATTCGATTCGATTCTCATTCACCAATTCAATTCAATATTGATTATTTTGGCTATATATCATGTAGGCCTACGGTACATGCCAAATTTTCTCAAGGGAAAAATTTTTTTTCTCAACTAATGCTGTAAAATATACATGAGAGTCAGTTGGTTCTACATTACTATAATACTGAAGGTTAAAATGGATTGATTTGTTAAAATTACATTTAATGAAGTTTTTAAAACAATAAAGTTACAATTACATAATAATATTTCTACTTCAATTCATTTTTTAAAAATATAAACATAATGGTGGCTGTCATAAAATCTTATTTTACAGTCAAATTTATAATGAATATGTTATATGGTGCATATATTTAGCAAAATGCCCCACTCTACAGTTTATTTTTCTATCTGACTAATGAGTTTATGGTCAACGAATATGTTTTTCTGAGGTAAATGTGACGTTACGTGACATTGTTTACAAGCTCTTATATTGACGTCTTTGCGCGGCTGAAACACTGATTGAGCGATTACATGAGACAGGATACAGCTTGTAAAGTTGCACCCTTTCTATTAACTTACCTTCATGTGTTTAGTCATGTTTATTTTGTGCTGAAACGTGCGCCACGCGCTGCCTCGTCTGTTGAACTGAGGCGCTATCGATCTGTCACTCCACATTAAACAGCGCCAAAACGGCATTTATTGTTTGAATACTGCAATGCAATGGACAGAATTTGAAATCTGCGACTTTGTTTCATATTAAAAGTACCAAAGCACAATGCTCATTGCG
>NW_015505358.1:921516-928564 GCF_001515645.1 Sinocyclocheilus grahami | reverse complement strand
CAGTTTATTTTTCTATCTGACTAATGAGTTTATGGTCAACGAATATGTTTTTCTGAGGTAAATGTGACGTTACGTGACATTGTTTACAAGCTCTTATATTGACGTCTTTGCGCGGCTGAAACACTGATTGAGCGATTACATGAGACAGGATACAGCTTGTAAAGTTGCACCCTTTCTATTAACTTACCTTCATGTGTTTAGTCATGTTTATTTTGTGCTGAAACGTGCGCCACGCGCTGCCTCGTCTGTTGAACTGAGGCGCTATCGATCTGTCACTCCACATTAAACAGCGCCAAAACGGCATTTATTGTTTGAATACTGCAATGCAATGGACAGAATTTGAAATCTGAGACTTTGTTTCATATTAAAAGTACCAAAGCACAATGCTCATTGCGATATATTGGATGGGAAGTGCCCAAGTGTCAATGTTCCGTCCATTAACTGAAAACAGGCTAGACTAATCGATTCTTGGGATTTAGGAATCGATATCGTTCCGTAAAAATGAGAATCGATTAAAATCGAGATATCGATATTTTTTACCCAGCCCTAGAGAACACCATAACTATTTTTAACAAAGTGCTGCCAACAGTTCAAACCGGTTCTCACAAATATGAACACGCTTTTCTTCTGCGAGTCCTTCTGAGAAGAAAGATCCCAGAAGGTCAGGAACAGCCACAAATATTATATTTAATTAATTTATTATAATACTGGTGTTTATAAAAGTGGTGTTTACTAAGATAAGCATCATTGTTGTGATCAAACACTAATTCAACTTGTAGATTTAAACTAATTAAACTATGCAGTATTTGTGTTACAGGCATAAATGCTTTGACAATAGTGTTGCATATGATATTTCATGACAGTATGCAGCACATATCACATCCTCAGCACAGATATACTGTTTCTCATTGTGCAATTTCTGTTGTTTGCAATGCCACGTTTTCACAACCTGGCTA
This sequence comes from Sinocyclocheilus grahami, assembly GCF_001515645.1. NCBI lineage: Eukaryota > Metazoa > Chordata > Actinopteri > Cypriniformes > Cyprinidae > Sinocyclocheilus > Sinocyclocheilus grahami. The sequence goes on along the minus strand of NW_015505358.1, from coordinate 927,608 downwards.
TTGTTATGAAAGAGGTGTGGAGGTCTGCAAACCTCTCCCTCTTTGTGCTATTTAACCTGTTTGTTCAGTCACCAGAGGGTAAAGACTTTTGCTGAGTTTTGAGGCACTGACAGAGATTGTAACACGAGCCGCTCACGATGCAAGTGCCGTGGAACTTTAGATTCGGGATAGTGATTCTGGGAGACTCATCCGTAGGGAAGTCGTCTCTTCTGCATCGCTTCACTGAAGGAACGTTTGATGAATCTCGTCAGTCTCCACTGGGAATTGATTTCAAGGTGCACAACATGAACTTTGACCCTGATGTTGTGATCAAACTGCTTCTGTGGGACACTGCAGGCCAGGAGAGATTTAGGTGAGTGTCTATCAGTGAAACCCACCAGATCATATACTGTACGTGAGGTTACACTCATGTTATTTTATTGTCATTTCTTTCTGACATGTTGAAAGTTTATGCGAATTCAAAACCTGCAGATTATAAATGACAGAAGTGGGACAACAGACTATAGATGAATTATAAGGGAGGCCAGGGCTAATTTTTAAAATCCTAATTCAAGTCTTAAATTAGGATGAGTTTGGTTAATTTTATCCTCCGAACTTCAATTTCAGTATCTGCATTTTGGGCTACACAATAAAACACAAAGATAAGACAAGAGTCATTATAATATGTGACCCTGGACCACAAAACCAGTCTTAAATGTCAATTTTTCGAAATTGAGATTTATACATCATATGAAAGCTGAATAAACAAGCTTTCCATTGATGTATGGTTTGTTATGATATGATAATATTTGGCTGTGATACAACTATTTAAAAATCTGGAATCTGAGGGTGCAAAAAAATCTAAATATTGAGAAAATCTCCTTTAAGGTTGTACAAATTAAGTTCTTAGCAATGCATATTACTAATCAAAAATGAAGTTTCGATATATTTACGGTGAGAAATTTACAAAATATCTTCATGGAACATAGTCTTTACTTAATATCCTAATGAGTTTTGGCATTAAAGAAAAATCTATAATTTTGACCCAACCAATGTATTTTTGGCTATTGCTACAAATATACCCCAGCGACTTAAGACTGCTTTTGTGCTCCAGGGTCACATATATATAAAGGTAGGTTTGAAATCAAAGGTAGAACTGCTCTCTGGACAAAGGTTATTCTCATAAATGGCAGGTCGGGGCAAGTTGTCACACACATTTTAAATGCTGTCATTTTAGTTATTCAACTTTTCTATTGGCCAAAATTCGTCTGATGATCTTTTACGTTTTATTTCACTATTTTAAATATTATATTATATATTTCACCATTTTAAATACATTGTCGTTCAAAAGTTTGGGATCAGTAAGACTTGTAATGTTTTTTAAAGAAGTCTCTTATACTCATCAAGGCTGCATTTATTTGATCAAAAATACAGAAAAAAACTAATCTTGCAAAAACTTATTACAATATAAAATAATGGCTTCTAATTTAATATCCTTTAAAATATAATTTATTTCTGTGATGCAAAGCTAAATTTCCATCACCCATTACTCCAGTATAAAGTGTCACATGATCCTTCAGAAATCATTCTAATATGCTGATTTATTATTAGAATTATCAATGTTGGCAACAGTTGTGCTGCTTACTATTTTTTGGGGGAAACTGCGATACTTTTTTCAGGATTCTTTGATGAATAAAAAGTTAAAAAGAACAGCATTTATTCTAAATATAAATCTTTTCTAACAACATATAAATATTTGCTATCACTTAACAATTTAACACATCCTTGCTGAATAAAAGTAAAAAATAAAATAAAATAAGGATAAAAATTGACTGACCTTTTGAACTGTAGTGCATATTGTTAGAAAATATTCCTATTTTAAATAAATGCTCTTCTTTTTAACTTTTTATTCATCAAAGAATCCTGAAAAAAAATATCACAGGTTCCAAAAAAATATTAAGCAGCACAACAGTTTCCAGCACTGATAATAAATCAGCATATTAGAATGATTTCTGAAGGATCATGTGACACTGAAGACTGGAGGAATGATGCTGAAAATTCAGCTTTGATCACAGAAATAAATTAGATTTTAATGTATATTAAAATAGAAAAATTTTATTTTACATCTTAATAATATTTCACAATATTACATTTTTCCTGTATTTTTGATCAAATAAATGCAGCCTTGGTGAGCATAAGAGACTTCTTTAAAAAACATTACAAGTCTTACTGATCCCAAACTTTTGAACGGTAGTGTATATATTTCCCTATTTTGAAAAATAATATAGATAGTTTTTGTTTTAATTAATTTTTTTTATTAAAAGAAATGAAAAACCTTCTGTTGCCAATGCAGATCTTTATAGCTCTTGCTGGAGTATCATTTTAGGAATTCAAACTTTTGTAACATGTCTGCTGTCATATATTATCAGAGCAAAATCACCATCACTATTTTCATTAATTCTTTTCTGTTTCATTGTTTAAATTTTGCTATAAAAGGAAAAAAAATAACAATTAAACAAAAACAAAGGCATAAAGGTATGTTTTGAGAAACAGCTGTTTACTTCAACCGTATTTCATACTTGCATATTTCAAAAAAAGAGGTGTTCTTCATAAATCAGTGTCAATAAACAGCTGTCAACCTGAATTAAATTATCTATATCTTTTTTTTCTCCCTACTAATAACTGTAAAAATATTAAGTACTTTGTTATTGTCAAGACTTTAAAATGTGTTTCAATGCAGAAATAAAAAATAAAATAAATAAAAAAGAATGACATTTATTTATTTATTTGAAATAAACCCACCCGAAAATATTCAGTGGAGTTGCTCAGTTCCTCAGCATGCGTGACTCTGACCCTTTTTCCTGCAGGTCCATATGTAAGTCTTATATGAGGAACTCTGTGGGCTGCATCCTGATGTTTGACGTCTCGCAGCGACAGACGTTCGATCGTGTGGGCAGCTGGCATCAGGAAGTCCTGGACTATGTGAAACCGAACCCAATGTTCTTCGTGCTTGTGGGTCACAAATGTGATCTGGCCGTGGGACGACAGGTCAGGAAGAGTGAAGGAGACGCTCTGGCTAAAAAACTCAACATGCTTGCTTATCTTGAGGTGTCTACAAAAGAGAACATTAATGTCAGGGAGGTGTTTGAGACCTTGACCAGAGGCATATATAACCTCTTCCAGCAAGGCAAAATACCCACCCGAGATGACTGGCAGGGGTTAACGGTTGGGGCCACCATTAAAAAAGAGCCACCTGTGATCAAAAAGTCTGCCTTATGCAACTGCGGATGACTTTACTGTGAGATTCAGACTCAGACAAACCTTCCTGGACAAAGTATTGTATTGAAAACATTATTTTACATGCATACTAAAACAGCATTGAACAGTATGTAGTTAAAGGGCTCATATCATGAGGATTAAAATTTTAGATAAAAGCAAATCAGCAAATTGTGAAAATAAATGTAGCAAAGTGCTGATACTCAAATGCAAAAATGGTGTTTACACTTAAGTCTTAAACAGACAAAAACTGAAAAATCTAATACAAAATTAAAACTGTTTTTAGTGCAATATGAATAAATAAATAAATCCTTTTTGTGCACATCAGAAAAAAATATATATATATTTGACATTTTGTGCACGTCTGTAACATGCCACAAGTCATTTTCTCTCTATATGCCTGTCTGTTATTCAGTTTGTGACACAGAAAGAGGAAACGGCAATTACAAACCTGTTCAGAGGAACTAAAACTAACTTCAGGCAAATTTTTATAGTATTGTGGCTTTGCTCACTAACTGACATTATCAACAATGTTTACAGCTGTCATTTGCACAGAAAAAAACATGCTCAGAAAAACCTGCACTTTTGTAAAAAATGCATGCATTAAAGATTATTTGTTTAATGATGATGGCCTTTCACAAGTTTTGTTTCTATAGAAATAGATCTCAATTAATACAGCACCATCTAGAGGCCTTGATAAGCAACTTCCAATAGAAATAGTTTAATTTTGTACAGAACAACTGATTTTAATTTTGACTGACTATACTTTTATTGCAGTAGATCTGATTTTTAATTGCAATAAAAGCATCGGAAATGTTTCACATTAGGCACAATAACTTGTATAATTTTGTATTTTATCAGCACTATTGAGCACTTTCCTGCTTTTCCACCTTATTTTTAACTTAAGAGCATGTGCGGCTATTTTTGTAACGTGAATGTGCAAGACTTCCGGTTTTATCCGCTAGCGGTACAAAACAGCTCGTTATGCTGCTTAATATTGTAAACAAGTATTTCTTAACCTTATTATTTTAATTGATTAAATGTAAATACACTGGTTTGTGGCGCAAATAGTTTCACCGTTTACCGTACTTTGATTTTCTTCTAGACATTCGCACATTCACAGAAAATTGCTCACTCAGACGTTCAAAACAAGATGATATCACGACTTTTAACTTGCATTAAAGACAGGGTATAGGTGATTTGGTTAAAAAACATTTTTTGTTATGCTGGCTGAAGATCTTAACGTTGGAGCCGATGGCCTCATGGGCAGCGCGCAGACTTGTAGCGCCGGGTGTCCCGAATTCGAGTCCCGGCGCGTGGACCTTTCCCGATCCCACCCACTTCGCTTCCTGTCGACCTACTGTCCTATCTAAATAAAAGGCATAATAAAAAAATAAAGTCTCTTCACATCCTGATAGCAATCACTAAGTTAAGTGGTCTAAATGTATTTATATGTCTGTGGAAGATGTTTGTCCAATCATATCCTTCGGGCTACGATAGGCTGTCCCACCTGTATTTGTATGTATGCGTCATTACGCTATTGCGTACTGAGCGAGAATGGAAGGCGTTATTATTGTAATATTATGCGTTTTGTACTGTAATGTTTTCTCACCAGTGAATAAGACATGAGCTAATCTGACAGCGTTGCATTCAACGCCGCCTCTCATGGTGTTGCTGGTTAGTCTCTGGTCTACCTGTGTGTTCAGGTGTTTTGGAGGAGGCGTGGCTTTGGAGAGTGATTTGCAGGGAGGGTGGGAGCTAGCTTGATATTGCTAGCCTCTCCGAAATTGCTTACCCTGCCTTTAACTCTTATACACTCTTAAAAATAAAGGTGCTTCACGATGCCATAGAAGAATCTTTTTGTCTAAATGGTTTCATAAAGAACCTTTAACATCTGAAGAACCTTTGTTTCACTAAAGGTTCTTTGTGGCGAAAGAAGGTTCTTCAGATTATAAAAAGGTAAGAAAGAGATGGTTCTTTAAAGAACCTTTGACTGAATGGTTCTTTGTGGAACCAAAAATGGTTCTTCTATGGCATTGCTTGAAGAACCTTTTGAAGCACCTTTATTTTTAAGAGTGTAGATTTAGTGATAATGAAACTGATACGACTATGACTAAATGGCCATTTAATGTTGGTTTCTCTTGCATTTAAACTGCATTGTGTTCACGGAACGTATCAATTGCTAATGTCTGTTTTAGACTAGATTTCAGACTATGTGTTCAGGTAATAATTAATTGCTCAAGAAGCAGATGAATTAAAATGAGTACATGTGGGAAAATTAATTATTTACAACGTTTTCATTTCAGTCACATTTTATTGTATTAAAATGACAAAGATACAAAATTTAATCCATTATTTGTCCATGTGTACATTTGTATCTTGTTCATCTGTGGAATCTGTACAACACATATAAGCTTTGTATTATTTTCATAACAAAACTTTAGATGTTGCATAAAATTTCAAACAACAGAACAGAGATAAAGATATTTGAACTCATAACGTCTCTAAAATGAAAAAAAAAAAAAAAAAGCTGGAAAATCTGGCACATTCCCTAAATCCATAAACATGGTGTAAAAAATTTATAAAATAACTGTACGTCTCAAGTTTGCCCTGGGAGGCAACTATATCTGTACTCTATGTATCTTTATGCAAGTAAAATAAAACATGAATGCTGCTATTTACCCTGATCTGCCCTGTACAGGTGCATCTCAATAAATTAGAACGTCATGGAAAAGTTCATTTATTTCAGTAATTCAACTCAAATTGTGAAACTCGTGTATTAAATCAATTCAATGCACACAGACTGAAGTAGTTTAAGTCTTTGGTTCTTTTAATTG
>NW_015505358.1:884354-920882 GCF_001515645.1 Sinocyclocheilus grahami | reverse complement strand
CTGACCAGCTTTTTGAATATGCTGATTTCATTTTCCAGCAGGATTTGCTACCTGCCCACACTGCCAAAGGCACCAAAAGTTGGTTAAATGACCATGGTGTTGGTGTGCTTGACTGGCCAGCAAACTCACCAGACCTGAACCCCATAGAGAATCTATGGGGTATTGTCAAGAGGAAAATGAGAAACAAGAGACCAAAAAATGCAGATGAGCTGAAGGCCACTGTCAAAGAAACCTGGGCTTCCATACCACCTCAGCAGTGCCACAAACTGATCACCTCCATGCCACGCCGAACTGAGGCAGTAATTAAAGCAAAAGGAGCCCCTACCAAGTATTGAGTACATGTACAGTAAATTAACATACTTTCCAGAAGGCCAACAATTCACTAAAAAAAATTTTTTTATTGGTCTTATGAAGTATTCTAATTTGTTGAGATAGTGAATTGGTGAGTTTTTGTTAAATGTGATGACAATTAAAAGAACCAAAGACTTAAACTACTTCAGTCTGTGTGCATTGAATTGAGTTAATACACGAGTTTCCCAATTTGAGTTGAATTATTGAAATAAATGAACTTTTCCACGACATTCTAATTTATTGAGATGCACCTGTACACACTGTGTGTAGCAGCCGGCTGTTGTTTGTCCATTAAAATACAGTTTGAGGAGAAGACTGAGATGTGTAGCAATATTGCAAAACAAATCAAAAACAGTAATCTTTCAACCCTAGTTCTATTTCAGAATCATAAGACCTGCGTGAAATTGAAAACAGTAAATAAAGAAATGACGTTGATTTTTTGCTGGTGATTATTGAAGAGCAGCCTCATGAAATCAGATACTTTCACCGTATGAGATGAAAAGGAGTTGAGACCACAGAAAACCATTCACAATCTGACATGATAAAACAATAAATCCTCTGAATTACAAAGACACCAGACAAAATAAGAACAAAAATTCAGAATACCCTTAATGCTGATAAATCATGGCACACCCATGCAAAATTACACAGACAATTTTTCTTTTTCTTTTTCTTATATCCTTTTTTTCGGGCTTCTATTTATTTTATTTTTTTACATAAAGTCGTAAAAGCTACTGAAACGCAGACGATTTTTCATATCAAAGATACAGCCAAATCGAAACAGTCAGATATCTAAAGAATAATATACATGTTCAGATTCCGTACATGTTTAGACAACACGTCACACAAATTAAAAAATAAAAGTATACCTCGATTTCTTGAATCCATTTTAACATTCAAATAAATGCAATAACATACAATCCATAGATCCAATCAATAATAAACTATAATCAGTTCGACAAGTAAAAAACAGCCTTGTCTCTAAAAACATAAACTACCAAACTTTTCAAACACATACTTTAGGATATAAACCCTGACCAGACACCTAATTGCTAAACTACCTTTCAAGTAAGAGAATATCCTTAAAACACATTTCTGAGTAAATAGAATCACCCCTTACTGAGAAATCAAATGTGGTTGAACATCAAATGTCTTCTGTATGTAGGTACTTTTGCTTGGGGTCGCCCTGCACAGCTTTGTTAATAAATGGTAATAAATAAATAAATAAATAAAAGGTCTGTTGCTAGTTATATTTGGTCTCACAAAAGTGATAAATGGTTTGTCCTTAGTAGGTATTTATAATTTCAGTGGTGAGAAATATATTAACAAACTGGAAATTATGCACACAAAAAAACACAAACATTACATTTTCATGTTCCATGTTCAAAACAGAAAATCATTAGAAAATGATTTGGACTCGTGGCCAACAAGTACTCAGCTAACAGGGAAGGTTCTGGCAAGGTTCTCTCAATGTTATGAACCGTAACGTTAATAGAACGTTCATTCAAAGTTATCTGGTCTTTAATGATGTCCTCAAAACGTTAGCACAAAAACATTATTTATGGAACGGTTTTCTGAAACATTTTAGTTGGATATTTTAAATGGTCTAGAGAACATTTAAAAGTAACATTTCCATAATGTTTGCAAAACAATAAAATAGAACGTTCTTCTTAATGTTGTCTTTAATGTTCACATAACCAAGAAAAAAAACTCTTTTTTTTTTAAACATTTACAAAACTGGACGTTTTGAATGCTCAGAGAACATTCAGAAATAATGTTTTCATAAATGAATGGGAGCATTAGCAAAACATTCTATATTTTTGTTGGGTATCATTTACAGTAATGCACTTACAATGGAAGTCTATGAGATGAGGCATTGCACTGGAAAAAAAAAAAAATTACAGCCACAATATCTGCAAATAGCATGTCTGTGCAATGCTATAATCAACATTTCATCTTCTGACCATGTGAAGCCAGTAAACCCAGTAACTTTTACATTGCATTATGATGATTAAGATTTTACAGCTTAAATGAAACGCATTATTGGTGCAACAAAAATATGTCACACATCTCTGCTTTTAAACACTACACTGACTTCCATTGTAAACGTACTGTTGCTTTTACAAACAGAGAGATGAGATTAAATCATTTTCTGCGGTGACTGACAACATGCCACACATCCTGTCCATACAGCTTAACTTTGTTTTGAACCCGAAATTTCTGTTATATTTAACAGTTCACCCAAAAATGAAAATCAGCTGACAATTTACTCACCCTCAGGACATCCAAGATGTGGATGAATTTGTTTCTTCATCAGATTTGGAGAAATGTAGCATTCCATCACTTGCTCAGCAGTGGATCCTCTGCAGTGAATGGGTGCCGTCAGAATGAGAGTCCAAACAGCTGATAAATACATCACAATAATCCACACCACTCCAGTCCATCAGTTAACATTTTTAACTATCGCTTTCGGCTAAAATACGAGTGCTCTATCCATAATATTGCTTCCTCCAGTGAAATAGTAATCTCGTCTAAATCAGGAGAGAAATATGCACAGATCAAGCACCGTTTATGAGTGAAAGGTCCCAGACCTCCCATAAGCATTAAGGGACCCCTCCAAAACATCCCAAAAAATATATTTGGGGGGTCCCCTGGTTTTTCAATAAAACTTTAATACTTAAAATTAAGTTTAGATTGCTGTATTAAAGAACAGAAAAATATAGACCTGCTTATGTTACATCATATTTTATTTTTACGCGTTTTTAAAGCGTTGCTCATTATACCCAATCACACACGATTCGGTTGAGCTTAGGAATGCGGTAGCCAATCAGAGGCGTTCAGATCAGTCATCGCTGAAACCCCAGAGTTTTGTTCAGACTGAAATTCGTGAATTCCCTCACAACAACAAAGCGCAGATGTACGTACGATGTAAGTTAGAGATTCATTTATCATACCGTGTATGGACAGCTTCATTGATTATAAGAGGAGTTATGAGTGCTTAAACACTAGCTAGACTGAATGCTCATTTAGAGTGTGTTCTTTCACTGCATGATTTAAGTATAATAAAATGCATTTAGAATGCAACCAAAATTCAAGATATGGGGGCAGAAAATGTATATATTTATATCATTTCATATAGTTGATCAATATCATACGAAGAGTGCCATTTTTTTTTTTGTGCAAAAATCACAAATGTGATTGATATTGATTTTATACAACAGTTCTATAAACAATAAGCTAATATTAAGAGCCTTACGTTTTAGACAACATAATGCCTATTTTTTGCTCTATTTCGGCAACAAAAATGGTTCCAAACAAAGCCACAGCACTGTTTTGCGTCTCTGAACAACATGACAGTGTTTCGTTACTGAATGAATCAACCGTTTGAATGATTCGGTTCAATCGCAATGACTCACTTATTAACAGTGACTTGCTGCCACCTACTGGCGGTTTTAATTTCACATTTTAAAGTACCTTTTTATATACATATTTTAAATAATTTCCCCAAAAAATATATTTGGGGGGTCCCCTGGTTTTTCAATAAAACTTTAATACTTAAAATTAAGTTTAGATTGCTGTATTAAAGAACAGAAAAATATAGACCTGCTTATGTTACATCATATTTTATTTTTACGCGTTTTTAAAGCGTTGCTCATTATACCCAATAACACACGATTCGGTTGAGCTTAGGAATGCGGTAGCCAATCAGAGGCGTTCAGATCAGTCATCGCTGAAACCCCAGAGTTTTGTTCAGACTGAAATTCGTGAATTCCCTCACAACAACAAAGCGCAGATGTACGTACGATGTAAGTTAGAGATTCATTTATCATACCGTGTATGGACAGCTTCATTGATTATAAGAGGAGTTATGAGTGCTTAAACACTAGCTAGACTGAATGCTCATTTAGAGTGTGTTCTTTCACTGCATGATTTAAGTATAATAAAATGCATTTAGAATGCAACCAAAATTCAAGATATGGGGGCAGAAAATGTATATATTTATATCATTTCATATAGTTGATCAATATCATACGAAGAGTGCCATTTTTTTTTTTGTGCAAAAATCACAAATGTGATTGATATTGATTTTATACAACAGTTCTATAAACAATAAGCTAATATTAAGAGCCTTACGTTTTAGACAACATAATGCCTATTTTTTGCTCTATTTCGGCAACAAAAATGGTTCCAAACAAAGCCACAGCACTGTTTTGCGTCTCTGAACAACATGACAGTGTTTCGTTACTGAATGAATCAACCGTTTGAATGATTCGGTTCAATCGCAATGACTCACTTATTAACAGTGACTTGCTGCCACCTACTGGCGGTTTTAATTTCACATTTTAAAGTACCTTTTTATATACATATTTTAAATAATTTCAAATATCAGTATTCAAAGTTTTAGGATTAAAATATCAAAACATTATTTATGCATTTGTAACTGCAGGTTAAACATTCATGCCTTGCATTAAACAGTGTGTATATGCATCTAAATGCCACTTCAGATGCAGCTTCTGTGTTTCCTCTGCATTGCATGAATTTTGTTGATAATGATTTTATTTGTTTGGTAACAGCCCCAAATGTCTTATTTTTTGTAATTGACTTTATTGATTAAATGTAAGAATTTGACACACTCCTAGAAAAAAAATGGCCTTACGAAGGTAAAAATGCCCATAAGTAAAAATCATTTAAAACTTGTTGGAAAAGATGAATTTCTGTCACTGCTGTGAACTGACCACCACATAGAGTCAGCTGTCCACGGCAGTCCTGCAGCACAACACACTCAGCAAAAAATCGCCCGATTATCGATCGTTATCGATAAAATCCCAGAAAATATAGAGATACATCATCGCACACCCCTAGGCCAGATATTAATTCTTCTTTACTTAGTGATTGTTTGGTACACCTAATTCACTGATCATCGTAAAATAATCTGATCTTAAAATCAGGTTCTCTCAACGTTAAAGAGGACAAGACAAAAAAAATATGCATCATATGTATATAAAGTTTTAATTTATTTAATTAAATAAATTTGTTTGTGAAGGGGGTGTGTGGGGGCTGGTTAGGGGGACCCCCCCAAGAGACACAATTCGAACACTGGTGAAAACTGTCCAAAACAGTTCTAAACAAATATGTGGGTGGATTTTAATGTGAGAGACAACAGGGGATGGACTTTTTAACATCGTTATTATGGATTATGGACTCGTATTTGGGCCAGAAACACCATAAGGATGGATTTGTTTCTTACAAACACACAGCTTTTTACTTCACAAGACGTTAGCTGATGGACTGGAGTGGTGTGGATTACTTGTGGATTATTGTGATGTTTTTATCAGCTGTTTGGACTCTCATTCTGACGGCACCCATTCACTGCAGAGCATCCATTGGTGAGCAAGTGATGCAATGCTACATTCCTCCAAATCTGATGAAGAAACTCATCTTGGATGGCTTAAAAGGTGAACACATTTTCAGCTAATTTATTTTCTGGGTGAACTATTCCTTTATTCGATTTATTGATCCAAAAGCATTTAATAGTAAACTAAAAATGCAACAGATTTAGCGAGTAACATTCCCTGCATGTTTAACCAGCCGGTTTAGAGTTCAGATGTGCTTCACTTTCAGTACAGACTGATACATAAACATCAATTTCACATTCCACAAGGATGCATATAGCAAAATCTAGGATTCATAAATACATACAACAGAGATGTCTTTTACACAGCACACACTTTGACTTTAGACAATTCAGACTCCTGCTTGGAACGACTACATTGCGCAAGTTACACGTGTTGCACGAAATAAAAGTCTTCTATATTACATTATGATATTTGTTGAGATTTTACTCAGTGAAAACGTGAAAAACGACAATCCACATCTCACCGAAGAACCTGAATATTACTTTGAGGCCATAAGAGAGCTAAAACACTTTATATTCAATATCCAAACATAACCTGTAGTTCTGCTTGCCATTATTTAGATTTTACAAACACAACTTATTAACTTTATGCAAATCCCAATATAATTTAAAGGCTACCGTGAAATCGCAATGTTCATGCACTATATTATAGCAAACTCCTGTTTGTCGAGAGCAATCAACCATTAAAAAAAAACATTTAAATAAATATATAAATAAACATTAATCAAGAGGATTTTCAACACAATCCAAGAATTGCAACATGAATTTATGTGGGAATGAACTCAACATGCAGGTCACCTGCTGTATTTCCAAATCAAATTGCAGGAACCCATCGTTATTGTGCTGTTTTTTGTCCCATCAAACAATTCTCGTTCAATTCTACACTTTGAAGTGAATCCATTTCATGACAAACATTATATTCAGTTTCCATTATACACTCAAAGCCTACTTTGAGACACATGAGTAAACACAAAACGTTGATCATAAAGGAAATATTCAGAACATACAAATAAGAAATGTTCCTTTAGACTATCGGTATTGGTAAAACATATTGCACTGTGCTTTTCAGCATATACATGTACCATATAATATCTATATTTTATTGTATAACAAGTTTCTATTTTTATGTGATTAAATCATATGTGGGATAAAAATAAAAGTAACATTCCTTTTTAAAGCAACTTCACTATTTGTACTGTTTGGATACCAAAGAATACACTCGTGTTTGACAGGATCAGAAATTTGTAGAAATATAACAACAAAGGTAATATTTATAAGGGTATTTCTGAAACAACTTTGGTTTGTCACTGGGATCTACAGCCATCGGATGTGATAGCTGGACTTTATAACACTATAGGAGGCATTAATGTTCAAACTTATACTGAAGCTGAATATATAAATGACAGCTTGGCTTGCATTGCATTTGACACGGAATAGTTTCAATGTACGAGGATATGACTTGGGTAATAAGGAAAACAATACATGTTAGCTTGCATGTAAATACATAGCTTAACTAATCTAATAAAACTTTAGCTTGTGTGCTTGATTTTTTGCGTTCTTCTAAACGGTCACTGTTCCACCAGTCGTGCTAATAAACCCTTTAAAAGAAATGATTCAAATGCACGTGGCATCACTGCCCAACATATTTTCTTAATGTCTAAACAAAATGAACACAAACCAGAAATACTCCAAACATTTAAAATCACCTGCAAAGCAATTGTTTCATGCCTTGACTAAAAAGAACCACAGATTCTTTTAAAGTAAATCAAAGTAAAATCAAACTTCAAATATTTTTTGAAATTGCATAGTCTGGAATTGGGGAACTGCGTTTTGATTGTTGAATTTGTATTCATTTACCGCTGTTGTCCATTTGAGCACTGAACCTGTTCTTCTCACAATCCTGCTTGAACATAAAGTCACTTATTTACACATTGTATACAATTTTAGTAAAACATATATTTATGTGAAACACTTTCAAATTGACAACGAAAAGGTCAAATACAACCATTTCAATAAACATGTTCTTACAATGAGGGGAAAAATCTAATTCGTTTTTAACCAGAAAAAAAGACCTCATCCTCTAATATTTCAGTGCCAAGAGAAGTTCAAAACAAAAAAGAAATGAAACCATATTTTGACGCCTATCTAACTGCTAATGTAGCATTACAGGGTTACCAGAAACATTCTATACATAAGCAACACTGTAATGTCTATATCATATTCATCAAGCAGTTCCCACCCGATCACAAAAACAAAACAATATAAAAACATTTTTTGTCTGTACATAACATACTTCTACTGTACATTATATACAAGACATTTCTGTTCTGTAATTTCTTTTGGGATGAACAGTCTGATACGTCGATCAGTACAAGGTAAGGCTTTACAAGAACAAATCTATACATTTAAAACTTAATATACAAAATATGGTTCAGTTTTAGCACCTTGAAGATCTTGTTCTCATCACCGGTGAAGCAGTACTGGACATCACATACAGAAATCAACTTTAGCCCTAACGTTTGCAACACAACGCCATAATGGATTATAAATATGTTTATTCTGTCATTTTTAATAAGGCCGATCTCTAGTATTGCTTCACCGCCGTCTGTGGAGCGTCTATTCCAATGCAGTCCCATAACTACGCCAATGCTGGAATGTTTACATCATCGTTCTGTCCTGTTGCTATGTTACATGTGTTTATGTACAGTTCCATTTACTGCATTGGCACATTTGAAAGACAACAAAATAGAAATATACTGGCATTGTTGTTTGCTGAACTGGTTGCCTTGGCGGGCAGAAGCACCGACGTTATAAGGCACCACAGGGTAAAATAAATGGGTGAAAAATGGAATAATGGCAAATGAAAATTCCTATCGACAGGATGACATCATAACTAATACCATCTTTAAAATGTCTGAAAATCAAGTGCAGTCTTAAAAATAAAGCTTCCAAAAGGGTTAGTTTAGGTTTTTTTCCCCTTGCAGCAATGCCACAGAAGAACCATTCTGGGTTCCTCAAAGAACCTTTCAACGAACAGTTTACAAAAGAACCATTTTTTTCTAAGTGTGAAGAAGATTTGAATAATTCTAAAATACCTTCACTTCTACAAATAAAATTTCTTTGTTTTGTTTTTGGTGTGTGTGTGTGTGTGTGTGTGTTTAACAGCAAGGCAACTGAAGAACCATTTTCGGTTTCCCAAAGAACCTTTTAGTGAACAGTTCTTAAAATAATCATTTTTTTATCTTAGCACGAAGAACATCTGAATAATTCTAGGAACATTTTTCAACTATTAAGAACCTTTTGTGGAATGAAAAGATTCCATAGACGTTAAAGGTTCTTCATGGAACCATCAGTGCCAAAAACAACCTTTTTTATTTTAAGGGTAAAGGGCATTTTAATGATGTACAAAACCTTTTTTCCACTGCACTCTAAAAAATGCTGGGTTGTTTCAACCCAACTTTGGGTCAAATATGGACTAACCCAATCATTGGGTTACATTTTTTACATTAAAATTTTAACCCAAAAGTTGGGTTAGTCCAAATTTGACCCAAAGCTGGGTTGAAACAAGTGTGTGAGTGTGTAAAGAACCTTTTTATACAATAGAACGGTTCTACTGATGTTAAAGGTTCTTTGTGGAACCATCGATTACAATAAAGAAACTTTATTTTTAAGAGTGTTTTTCCATGATAAAGAACCTGAAAAGGTTCCATGGGTGTTAAAGGTTCTTTATGGAACCAATAAATAAGGATCTAGTTTAACACAGTGGTATTAGCTGAATGCTTCATTATTATATATTATATTTTTTATAATACAACATATAATAATAAATCCATAATTGGATGCTGCAGTATTGTCTAATACTGTCTATATCAAGGAAGCCCTTGCATTCTCTGACAGTAGCTGATGAACATTTCAGTTTGACATATTCAAGTCTGTCAGAGGGAAATAAAATGCCTGAGTAAACAAAACATTAATTTTGACTTCATCATTGCAAGTACTGTCTAACAGGACAACAGTAATGCTTGAGGTGTTTTCAGCATGGTTATATTTCATAATACAGTCCTCAGCAGTGAACGCTTGTTTCTAAACCTTAGACTTAACAAGCTGAATGCATTTGAATGCTCACTGCTTGGTTAGGAGGAGAACTAATCACAGTGTATTAGTGCCCGGAGGAGGCCAATAGGGGCCTAATATTTACAGCACAGATGTGCATGAGTGAAAATGCACATAGTACGGCACATCTGGCAGCCATCAAAAACATTAAAAAAAAAACTTTGGCAAAACTTAAAATGATAGCATGAAAAGATGCAGGTTTCTCCAGCAAACAACAGTGATCCAGAATGCAGAGGACGAGTGAAATCAAAGCAAAACATGCACAGGAATCACACACACAGCCTTGAAATGAACGCTGGAGGAGGACTGCCCTCAATTGATTTATATAGGATTACTATAGATTTATATTTGCAGGGAAATCTAAAACATGAATATCTGCACCAGAATACACCTGAGCCACATGTTAATGTGAGAGAAGGGCTAGCAGCAACCAGGGAGGACGCCGAGTCAAGAGACCCAGTTTTAAAGAGCAATTTTAGGGGAAACACGTGCCAATTGGAGATTAATCTTAAGCTCTTTTACCCACCTGGCAAGAACCCTTTTCACCTGCTGGATGCACCTGTATGGCATCTGGTTGTTGGGATCAAAGCAGGCACAATGGAGTCAAGGAGATATGTGATCTCCTCTATGTGGTGCACCAAGCCAGCCCTGCTTCAGGTTCACTCTTATTTGGAAACTCAAAATGGCAATGAGTTCCTGTGAAAAGCAAGGGCCACGACACTGGAGACGATTCAAAGTCAAAGGTGCACCAAGTAATTTTTTTGTTCGTGTTTCACTGACCAATGCATGCAAAAAAGTTGTGCTGATACAATGTCTTATTGTAATTTAAATATAGGATTGAAATATGAAATAATGAAATATAGCATGAGATGCAAGGCTACATTTGAAAATAAATCATGCTACCTTCTAAGAACTTCTTTTTGGCCAAATTCAAAGGCATAATTACATGTATCCCAACCAATGATGCACTGCAATGCATTAAAGATGGCAAATGTTGATTAAAATTAAACTTCACATTTATTTTGATTAAAAAACTAATTGTTTAAAATAGCTCAGTCTGCTCAGACTATTTTACCCAATGTTTGTAAGAGCTATTTATAATTATATTTAAAGTAGTCTATTGAAGCTGTAAATGATTGGAGTACACTTTACAAGAAAATTGTTTAAATCTTTCTACTTCAAAATTTCACGTTTAATTCAATGTGCAGCTGCTATTTCTGTGTATTTATTTGAGAAATTTACTAGCAAATTTTTGAGTGAAAATAGTTGCTAAACTTTTTTGACATCTCATGCATTTTGCAAAAGAAGTGTTTTTTGTTTGTTTTTTTAAATGTGCATCATTTTAAACACTTTTCAGAATACAGTTATTTCTTTAACGGTAAAATTCTTTACAGTTAAAAAATAAATGTTTTTTTTATTTTTTAACTTAATTAAAAAACAAATACTGTGCGCACTTTTAATAATCCTACAATTAATTTTCACATGGCAAAATAATCAGAGTAGCACCAAAAAACAAAAACAAAAAACTGAAATAAATGCTTCACTATAAGCACCAATCAGCAAGGAGGATGACCTTGACAGGCGGCTGGATGCACCAATAGCAGAGAGAGACTTTTACAGTAGAGGATGTGATTTGGCTTTGTTTCGCGCTGCGAGCGGCAGCGAGCCCTGTGTGTTGAGGCAATTATCACCCTCTTCTCAGATGATCGCAAAATCCTCCTATGGTGAGACTCTGCCAAGGTTACTTGTGTAAATACACTCAGGTATATTCAGGCAAAGATAACTTCAAATGCCATTAGCTTAGCATCTTGTTGCACCTTAGAATAAAATAAACGTTAAAAAACTGACAATTAAGTCATTACACATAGGAAAAATATGTGGGCCAGGGTTCCTCAAGAGAACCGCAGCCACATTTCTGCACCTCACAAGTTTATTACTTGGAATTTTGGATGACGACACTAGACAAACAGATGAGAGTAGTAACCGTATACACACTATGCAGTATAAATGCTCGAAAAGAGGTTGAAATAATGGAGAGGACCAGTCATACAACGCCACCTTGTCGAGGCAACAACTGCCTCGTTTGTAATGGGTTTGAATGTTTTTGTCTCGTCGCTCCGGCCGGGACACAGCATCACAGTATGGTGAGGGGCGTAACATTTCCGTCACACGCTTGAGGCATTCGGCCAATCACAACGCACTGGATAGCTGACCAATCAGAGCACACCTCGCTTTTCAGACCGATGAGCTTTGTAAAAATCTACACATTTCAGAAAGGCGGGGCATAGAGAAACAATAATGTACAGTATGTGGAAAAATTATGTGTTTTTTTAACTTTACACCGCATAAACACATTTCATTACACCAAATACACAAAATAATGTTATTTTTAGCAACATCATATGACCCCTTTAAACCTGGTAAATACTAATAAATATATAATTTCTAGAAATGCAAGTTATAAAAACTTGCATTTATAATTTAAAATTACATAGTTAGCAAACGTTAAATAAAAAAAACTAAATTATAAACTATAATATTAAGTTAGAATTATAATAAAATAGAAAAAAACATAAAAAAAATTAGAATAAGGGATTTTGGCTTGCGGTGTGAACAAAGCCATGAAACAAAAGCATCCCAATAATTGAGGGAATTTATTATTTTTTTTTTTAATCATCAATTCATGTGTCATTCTCTTTACAAAGCTGTTCCTTCAGAACCATCCATGAGCTGTGTGCTTTTATTATTTAATTATTAATATAAATTCCCACTAAACAGATCCAACATGATTCTCAGTGCAATATTAACCATGCTTATTGTGCAAAGGGTTTAATGGATTTGAACTGTGCTATACGGAGTCAATGAGGTATTTCTTTAATAACCGAAGAATACAATAATCAAGACACTTTAACAAACTAAATATAGATTTTAAGGCAAACAGACAATGAATGCCACTTGGCAGGTGGATTCTCGCCTACAAAGGTCAGTGTAAAGGGGCGCATACAGCGATTAATTCACTAGAGTAAATACTAATAAATATATAATTTCTAGAAATGCAAGTTATAAAAACATTATTATATAATTTAAAATTACATAGTTAGCAAACGTTAAATAAAAAAAACTAAATTATAAACTATAATATTAAGTTAGAATTATAATAAAATAGAAAAATAAATAAAAAAAATTAGAATAAGGGATTTTGGCTTGCGGTGTGAACAAAGCCATGAAACAAAAGCATCCCAATAATTGAGGGAATTATTATTTTTTTTAATCATCAATTCATGTGTCATTCTCTTTACAAAGCTGTTCCTTCAGAACCATCCATGAGCTGTGTGCTTTTATTATTTAATTATTAATATAAATTCCCACTAAACAGATCCAACATGATTCTCAGTGCAATATTAACCATGCTTATTGTGCAAAGGGTTTAATGGATTTGAACTGTGCTATACGGAGTCAATGAGGTATTTCTTTAATAACCGAAGAATACAATAATCAAGACACTTTAACAAACTAAATATAGATTTTAAGGCAAACAGACAATGAATGCCACTTGGCAGGTGGATTCTCGCCTACAGAGGTCAGTGTAAAGGGGCGCATACAGCGATTAATTCACTAGAGGTCGCCAAATCGCTCTACTGTAGTTTGCTAGTAGAACTTCCTACTCAAATTGACAACTCTTACTGAGAATAAGTGTTTTTTGATTCTATTGTCAATGCAAATATCAAGTGGAAAATCTAGGTTATAGCAGGTGCTTTTTGTATATAAACCCCAACTTGAGCATATCGATCAACGCAAGTGTGAAAACAAGCTCTGAAATATCAAGATCAGCTAGTGTAGATTAATAAAAGTTGTTAAGAACACAAGGCGGTGTTGATGTGGTCAACCGATCTCCATTTTTCCAATGTAATGGTTTCTGCTGGCTGTAAACACCATGACGCATACATATCCCTTCATTAGGACACATTTTTAAACTGATATTGTAAAAAAGAGACAGTATATACATATAAAATATATACACATCTTCTGGAGGCTTTTGATGTAAAAGAAAAATGTGCAATGCTTGATGCTTACACTCTTTTACACTCATTTGTACGGAAACCAAAATGGCATGCATTTTGCGGAACGTGGCAGATCTGAAACCAAACGTGGACGTCAGACGTCACAGGGACGATTCGAACTGCAGGAGCTCGTACAGCAGCGGTCCGTCCCTGTACCTGATCCCGACGGTGGCGGGCGTGATGAACTGCAGGATGTTTATCGTCCTTCGCAAGCGCCGGTCCACGAAGTGCGCGTCCCAGGCCGGGTAGCGTTTCCTGGGAATGTCGATCTTGATCAGAGGTCCCTCCGGCCGGTAGCGGCCCAAGGGAGTGGTGGGCTCGGGTGAGCGCACCTGAAACACGGGCAGGCAGGTGTCCGCTGTGGTGTCATCCTGCTGGCCAAAGGCCCCCATGGAAGCCCGGGAGGGAGTGGGTTGGGACACTCGCGGTCTAGGGGTGGGCGCCATGGGCTCGGCCTCCGGGGGTAACGGAAGTCCCCAAAGAAGCTCGGCACAACAGGAGCTAGCTAGCACCCTGATTTTAGGTCCCATCGGATGAAGGAACCCATAGTAGATGCCCATGAAAATCACCCCTGAGGCGAAGGTTAGGTAAACCCCGCAGAGCACCAGCACTGCATAGGAGTCAGTGGTGACCGGGTCTCGGTAGGCGTACCACAGGCAAGTAAGCACCGTATTCTCGGCAAGCACCACGAAGTAGTAGATCACCATGCGGTACCGGGTTCGGCCCTCCTTCACGTTGAACCAGCAGAAGATGTAGACAATGCCCACCACCATGTTGAAGAGCACCTCTTCCCATTTGGACATGCAAAAATCTGTGCCGCCGTGCACTATCCAGAACGCCATGGCGCACCAGTGCACGACCACGAAGATGCCGAAGTAGATGTGGAAAATGGAAGCAAAGAGTGCGAAGGAGAGCACCCGTGAGGATATGGTGAAAAGCCTCCAGAAGATGTGGATCAGCGCGCCTCTGTAGCTCATGCTCTTTTTGTCATCTCTGGAGTCACGCAGGAGCTTGTGGTACGAAGCCAGGACCCAGGCCAGTGAGAGTAGGGAGGCAACGGAGGAGACACCTGTGGAGGTGTTCATGATGAGAGACATTCTTCAGCATACTTATCATAGGCCAGTAGTTCTCAACCACGTCCCCCACCCCACCACTGCACATTTTGCGTGTCTCCCTAATCAAACACACCTCATTAAAGGCACAATATGTAATTTTCGCAGCGTTGATGGCACATATTCAAAATAAACAAAGAAGCAAAGATGTAGTTTGATGGCGCCGTGACTGAGTGTGGAATCATGGGAGTTGTGGTCTTCATCCCCACAGCCGATGTAATCCGACGGGACTCGGGCAGAAATCATGTTCATAGATGAGCTAATGATTTATTAACGTAGTAGAATGAAGTAGGGTGAGGCTGGTAGCTGTCGAAGCAGAACGAGGCGCTGAACGAGCGTGACACACGGCTCGAAAGCAGCGGAGCTTTTATTATGCCACAGTCGACCGCTTCCGCTGCTTCCGGTCGTGCGTATGTGGGGAAAAAAAACAGCGCTGTTTTATCATACTTGATACATGTGAAAGTTTTGTTATAATGCTACTCTGTGCAGTCGTCACCGGTCTATTAAAACGCACAACATATTAAAGTGTCTTTGGTGTTTCCATGGTAATGACGTCATTGGCAGGCGACACAATGACACTATAGACACGCTCCGTGTCACTAGTTAAAATTGCTTATTTCTCTGGATTTAAACATTCTTCGAAACATTTGGGATAATGCAAGTACACAAGTCAGCAAAATATAGAACACTGTTCTAGTGGTTTTTGGATATTTTAATAAAAAAATCTTACATATTGTGCCTTTAGGTTCATCAGCTCATTAGTAGAAACTCCAAGACCTGGGGTATTAGTGGGGTATTACCCGTGTTTATTATACAGCTATGTGGAATACTTGATTCTGATTGGTCAGTCGCGACATTCCGAGGTATATTATCCCTCGATAACAACCGGTAAAAATTAATAACACAGGCTCATCCGGGTAACTGAAGTCGGCTGTACTTTGCTAGGAACATTTTCTCTTCGTGGAAGCTTTGCGTTTGGTTAGCTAATAAAATATTAAAACTCAATTCAATATTATGCGTACAGTTATTTAATTATGTCATCCTGGTATCGCTCTCTTGCTCTCTCTTTCGTTTCGATGATTGTTTTGTATGCTGTAATGGATTATAAGGGTCCTGATCACCCCGTCGGGGGTTATTCTGCGATAACAACCGGCTGGATGTACATTATCCCTTACATATTATGTTGTAGAATATAACATGAAGATATCTTGAGCTTGTGTTATCCACAGACCTTATTTCAGGCATTTAACCAAAAGCCCATTGACTTCGGGATGACAGAATCGGAAGAGCAAAAATGCTTGTTTCTGGGTTTCAGGACTCAATCCTGGCCTGCGGCACTCGAGGGATCGGTTTAGCTAGCATTTATCATGCATTCTTAAAGTTTACAACTGCAAGCTCAAAACTGTAGTTGACTGAACGAACTCCACTAACGTACGGTTCAGACTTACACTGCAGCGTCTCGGCCCGGTTCTTCTGGATCATTATACAGAGTTGTAGCACCAGTTGGGGGGCACTCTCTAGAAACGTCTCCAGCAGCCGGAGCATGTTGACGTCAGCATACTCGTACATCATCGCCCAGTAGAAGCGCCGCCTGTGTTCCTTCTGCCGTCGACTCTGGATGCCCAGGTACATTGTACGGATATACCTGTTCAGAGATCAAAAGATGCACAGCTAATAAACACATGCATCTCTGGACAAAATGAGTAATGTTCTTGTATACAGAATCATTGTAAATGTAAATGAAAAACATATGCAGTGGTCTTTTTTATTTCAATGTTGTGATCCCATGTTACACAGAAACCAGAGAAACACAGAACGTAATGCACAAAACAGTCTGATATCAATAAATAGCATTATTTGCACACAATTTTAAATGTTCCCGGATGTTCTGCCATCACAATAAAGGAATTCCCACACACATCTTAATTATACCACAAGGGAGAAAGTACTCTTTGATATAATAATAAAATAAAAAAATAAAAAATACACTTTCAATTATATTTGCAGAAAGCACATACTTTGTGCTCAAAATTAGCCTAAAAGGTCAATTAATCAGCCTAATTTTAGAGATAGTAAAGATCAATTTCTTAAAACACAAACATAAAATAAAATGTTAAAAGTTGTAATTAAAATAGTCACAATGTGAAAATGAAAATATTTCATGCAATTAGAAAACTGAAAATATTTATTAAATACAGTTTTATTTATCTTAAGTACTATTTTTTTTATTTTTGTAATGTATTTGTGGGAAGTCATAATTATGTTATAATACTGTTTGCTATTTGCAATGGTTATTTACTATTTTTTTATATATACATTTTATACATTAAAACTATTTTCAATTATATTTTGACCACTGAACTAGGAAATCTCTGGTTTCTATTTCAGAAATCTGGTCACCTTAATGTACATTTGCAGGTCAGCATTGACGGCAGGTTAAGGTCCAATAAATCTAGATTATATGTGGTGTTGCATCCAAGAACTAGCAATTTAGCATCTATTTCTCCAACTGCGCACTTGGCATCACCATCTGACTTCCCATCAATGCATTTTACCAGAGATGGACACAGTTACAAAGCATTAAGGGTCCTCAAAAATATGATACTTGGAAATAAATAAATAAATAAATAAATAAAGCATTGATTTAGCCATTTATTTAGAAGAGATGTGCAATAAACTGAAGCGATCGCATGTGGCCATCATTTTCACAGGCTGCTTGAGCCACAGCAACTCTGGACGCGAGTGTGAATTATTTATGTCTATAAAATGAGCTGGAGCACATGGCAGCAGGAGTTTCCCATCAAGGGCAGACTTATTACATCAGTGTTTCTCAATCCTGATCCTGGAGGACCCAAATACCATACACCCATTTTAGAACAAATATTTAGGCAATATTCACATTGCAACAATATACAGGTGACAAGAAGGCATCGCCGCTCCAGTGATTTTTTTTCAGTGATATTTTGAATTCGTTTAAGTAATTTTGTTGCATGTTTGCATTTATTTATTTTTTACATCTATAGAGTTTTTAATCATTTTTATTTCAGTTTAAGTTTCTATCATTTTTATTTCAACAAACTAAATGAAAGAGAAATGTAGCTTTGAAATAATTTTTAATTAATAACTTAACTAGCTGAAATAATTATACATTTTAATATTTTATTTCAAGTAAGAAAATGTTTTTTATGGTTTTATTTTATTTAATAACCCTGCACCGCTCACATACACTGTTGTGTAAAGCTGTGAAAACAGACAAACATCACAGTATATTACATATCCATCTCAGCGATTTCACAGTGTACATATTAACACTGCATTTATTTACAGTCACTGTAGGACGTTTCTGCACTATAATGATTAATGGACAATATTGACTGTATGCAAACAAACAGACAACCTCTTTGTGTTGATATATAGACAGTGGATACTACACTGCCTGAACCGGGATATTATAGCCTCTGTGATCCGGCAGGCTTCAGGCATGAGTCTAACCTAGCTGAGTTATATCTCAGCTCTCTCTAATAGTACCACACTCAGTGAACGGTTTTTATTTGCTTTATGTTTCCAGTTGAATGAGTACGCAGCTGTGGCACTGATATCGACCCGAATGGGTGCGGGTTACAGTAATGTTGGGTTTGATGTCATCCAAGCCGTTTCCCGTGTTAGACAATACAGCCTTAAAAGCATGGAGTGCATGTACTAAAATCACTGTTTGAAAGCTGATCAATTTAGCCCCAGATTCATAGGATGTACAGTGACATACAGTTAAATGTTTAAGTAGCAACATTTTAAAAAGAAGCCTCATATGCACAGCAAGGCTGTATTTATTTGATAAAAATACAGTAATATTGTGAAATATTTGACAAATTCAAATAACTGCTTTCTATCTGAATATATTGTAAACTGTAATTTATTTCTGTGATCAAAGCTGTATTTTCAGCATCATTACTCCAGTCTTCAGTGTCACATGATCCTTCAGAAATCATTCTAATATGCTGATTTGCTGCTCAAGAAACATTTCTGATTATCATCAATGTTGAAAACAGTAAAAGTTTTGAGGGTTTTTTTGAACAGTTTTTATATAAAGTAGAAATATTTCAATGTTTTCTAACATTATAAATGCATTTGCTGTTACTTTTGATTAATTTAATGATTCTTGCTGAATAAAAGAAGCCATGATTTTAGAGGATATTTTTATTTGAAATAGAAATATTTTTATGTTTTATAGCATTACAAACTTATTTACGGTCACTTTTGATCTGAATAAATGCTGAATAAAATCATGAATTTCTTTCCAAATAAAAACAACAACAACTGAATATTAAGAACTTCAGATGAAGTCATTATAATAAGGAAACACTAGAAAAACAGTGAAACGGCAAGAGCTCTAGAAGCGAGAGAATATAGATGTGCCGTATTAATGCAACCTATCGATCTAAAATCGCTCAGTCTCCGTGATACAGGCAACACAACTATGAATGAAAATAAACACACCGGCAAATGGGTTCACGTAAAACAATAGACTAAAGTCTAAATACAGACAAACAGATTTACAGAGATTTGCTCTCCATCTAAAACTGTGACATCTCAGTGAAATCCTGGAGTTGAAATCCTGCAGTGCTAAATCCTTCATGGGGAATACTATGAAAAAAGGATTTCCACTATTTCATATCATCCAATGAACATATGGAGAGAGACAACGGGAAAATGATTGGGAACATTATGCATGCGTGTGATACGCCAAATTTCTCCTCTTTCCGCCTCACTTTAGAGCACTTCCAGAGCGCAAAGT
The DNA here is from genome assembly GCF_001515645.1 of Sinocyclocheilus grahami. Classification (NCBI taxonomy): domain Eukaryota; kingdom Metazoa; phylum Chordata; class Actinopteri; order Cypriniformes; family Cyprinidae; genus Sinocyclocheilus; species Sinocyclocheilus grahami. The sequence goes on along the minus strand of NW_015505358.1, from coordinate 901,037 downwards.
ACATTTTTAAAGTAAAACAAGTTGTTAGAGGTGGTGAAACGTGAAAGATGTTTTTGCTTTAATAAAACAGAATCGACTTACACTCATCTCGCTCTGTTCCAGAAGCCTCTTTCTTTCTTTTTTCCTCTCTGTGAGCGAGTAAACCTCCCTGTCCCAAACCAAACTGCTTCTGTCTAGATCACCAGTCCATCAGGAAAACTAAAGCGAAACAAACAGAACATAATGGAGTCATGAAATGAGAATGGGGTGAGGGGGAACACTAAACAACCAAACTGCAACACAATTATGGGATCGAGCAGACATCAAATGAAAATGGGTAAAATGACTCCAAACAAGGCATACATTAGAAACTTGTAAAGCAGAGGGACGGACGTGCTGTTCAGAAAGAGAAGAGAATTCTGAACCTGAGTGCTAGCGCTGAGAGTGCTACTCTATTCTAGTTATACAAATATTATACACACACACATTAATCACAAAACAACCAACGAACATGGTGATATGAGATTTATTACCATAACTGTACATTATCCTTCACACATTTATCAACACCACAATATGAAAATAATATCAAAATCATACTACAGCCATGAAAAAGAGCTAAAGCAAACACTGAGGAGGGTCAGAAATCGTGCAAAAATACCACTGAAAGTGACAAAACAGCCCCAGATACTGTATGTAAAATGCACACACAATAATTTTTTTCTAGGCCTACACATTTTGCATAAAATATCAGCTTAAAAAACACTGAATAACACTAAAAAAAACACTGTGACGACTGCAAACCAGCAAATACATTCAAATGCATGGTGACAGATTTCAGCAGAGACCTGCATAATTCAACAAGAATCGGAAAATGCTTTCAAATGTATTCCAGCAGACAGTTTATTCCGTTATGATATGCTATACATTATTTAAAGATAATTTTGTTGTTTGGTATTAATTTAATTTGTCTCTTAGTTCTAAAACGGTATGTCGCACAACAAATTTTAAAATAATAATAATACGTTTTGAATAAAATTTGCTGGCATACACCGGAATATTATGGATAGTGGACTTGTATTTTAGTTTGAAGTTAAAGATGCCTTGATGGATTTCTTTCTTACAAATATGCCGCTTTTTGCTTCACAAGATGTTAACTGATGGACTGGAGTGGTGTGGATTATTGTGATGTTTTTATCAGCTGTTTGGACTCTCATTCTGACGGCACCCATTCACTGCAGAGGATCCATTGGTGAGCAAGTGATGCAATGCTACATTTCACCAAAGCTGATGAAGAAACAAACTTCTACATCTTGGATGACCTGAGGGTGAATACATGTTCAGACACATTTTTATTTTTGGGTGAACTATTCCTTTAAGATATGCATGTCTACAGTAAAAATTGTCTGGATTTTTGTGAAACTAGACGAAAAAATTTCACGTTTGCGCCTTCATTTGACCCCTAGATTAATATTCAGGTGCTATTTCTAGCAAGTGCATCATGACTAAGAGAAAGAACCTGCTGAGACACTGCAAACTCTCTCTTTTTCTCTTCTGGAGAGCTGTTACTGAAACTCCCGCAAGGAGGATAGATTCATTTCACAGGCTTTATGCTTTTACCCTGAAAATTTCACAGATTGTGCCTGCAATCAATAATTGAACACAACTTTAACACTGAGGGTTTGTGCGCAACTCAGGTTCTCACAGCAGAATGTTTTATAAGGAAATAGTCATGGTTTAGCTCATAAACGTTTAACAGCTGAACAGACTGTTGAGCAGTTAGCAATACAATCTGAGGAAATTGACTTTTAGACCTCTTTTTCAGCTGTTAAGACATGTTTCTGAGCATTTATTAAAGGGGCTCGAACATGAAAACATCTAAAGGTCAGGTAAATCTTGATGCACTATGAAAGTTTGCACACAAAAACATCATATATATATATATATATATATATATATATATATATATATTTATGGGTCAAAGACGAAAAAGGGTTTAAGCATAAAAACATTTTTTTTTTAAGTTTTCTGTTTAATTTTTCTGAGCAAAAAATAAATATCATACATTTTCCCCTGATTTACAGAAGAGACCCACTAAAATGTCATTCAGTGTAACAATCTTGTCAGGCATATTTAAACAAAAATCAATTTATGACATATTAAAAGACTAATTACTTTCACCCCAAATACTAATTAGTAATTAGTTATTTTAAATTTGTTTTAATTTGCCACTATCCTAGGTTTTGCCCATTTGTCAGTAAGAATTTTTTACTCATTTAAAACACAATCAAATTTAATATGCTCCCTTATTCTTTTATATATTTTAATATGCACAAGTCAGAATAAGCATGTTGTTTGAATTTTTACATAAATATTGTGTTACACTGAATGACAATGTAACATTATTTCAACCAAATGTTGACATTTTATTCTCCAAAACCTTGTGAAACCTTAAAAGTAGTCACTTTACTTACATTTAATGTGGTTTCTATAGACATAAAATCACCTTACGTCTTAACGTCTTTGACCCATATATATATATATAAACACATAGAGAGAGAAAATGCATGATATGACCTCTTCAAAAGAACAGTAGATTCTCAAAGTAAGTAGGCTACTTTCAGTCTAGCTAATGTCAGTCGCTGAAAGTGATTCGCTACCCAGCAAATCCCATTTTCAATTTTCTGTATTCTATTCTGTATGATATTTTTGGTCGCAGCAGCAGAATGAATTCAACAATCATAATCCTTACGAACACTCTTACATGCAAAGGCTGAAACTATAGCTGCAATCTTCTCTGAAAGTCCAATAAATCGAATTCCCCGATAAAAAGAAACAATAGTTAAGGCTCACAGTTATCTGAAAGGTTAAATGGATGATGGAGGATTATGTGGTTAAGTAGATGGAAGAGCTACTCAGGTTTAGAAGCTCAACGCATTATTCAGTCAGAAATATCCCTGTGCATGCATATTGACAATTTCTTTATTTTAAGTGTCATCAATATACTATAGTTTGTTTTATATATTTTTTTAGACTTTAAATTTAGTTGACATTTTAATAATTTTATTATGTTTTTGCTTTTTTTTTTAAATAATTTTTAAATAGCTTTTAAAAAGTCTAAATAGTTTTTTATTCATTTTTATTTCAGTTTTTTAGTACACCAAATTAAACTAATTTAAAACGAGAAATGCTGCCTTGGCAACAAGTTGATTTTATTTTTTTATTTCAGTTTATGTTTATTTCAAGTAACAATTTTTTTTTATGGTTTTCATTTTCGTTTTAGTTAACTATAAAAACCCTGATGCATACTCTTGTCTGCCGAATAATAACAGATAACAGATTCAAATAAATAATTGACTCAAATAGAAATCAATATTTTAATAACTTTCCAGGGAAATTAAATAAATGTTAAAAGAAAAAAGAAAAATATAAAATAATTTATTTCAGTTAGTTGCCGAAATTTTTTTATTTTTTTGTTTAACTTGTAGTACTACATAAAAAGACATAAAAAATAATAAAAATGACAAAAAACACAACAAAATTACTAAAACTTTAAAATTAAAATTAAAGTGAAAAACAACAAATAAAACTGAGAAGTTATTAAAAAAAACTATTATTAAAAACTACAATAGTATATCAGTGACACTAAAATAGCTATTACTGAATATTAAACAAATAGTTAATATTTAAAAAAAAAAGCATTAATATTCATTCTTCATCGTTTCTTAATCTAGCTTTCTAACAAAGCTGCATTGTACACTATGAAACTATGAATATTGTTTGGCTCTGTGACAGGTTGCTTATTTTGCTCTATTGTAAGTTGCTTTGGATAAAATGCATGACTGTAAACTGTATGGCAGAAAGAATTTAACATCAAAAACCTTACACACATCAACTATAAGTCTCACGCTATGAGCAACTGGTACTGGAGAGACCTTCGGTTGTATTTCTCATGTCATTCTACAGAAAGAGCTCAAGCTAAATAAATAATGTACAAGTGCTGAACATTAAACAAGGTAAAGATTGCATGAGTGGGGCATTAATATTCATTCTTCATCGTTTCTTAATCTAGCTTTCTAACAAAGCTGCATTGTACACTATGAAACTATGAATATTGTTTGGCTCTGTGACAGGTTGCTTATTTTGCTCTATTGTAAGTTGCTTTGGATAAAATGCATGACTGTAAACTGTATGGCAGAAAGAATTTAACATCAAAAACCTTACACACATCAACTATAAGTCTCACGCTATGAGCAACTGGTACTGGAGAGACCTTCGGTTGTATTTCTCATGTCATTCTACAGAAAGAGCTCAAGCTAAATAAATAATGTACAAGTGCTGAACATTAAACAAGGTAAAGATTGCATGAGTGGGTGGACTAGAAAAGACAGCAGCTTGTGAGAGGGATCCGTGCAGCAGTGAAGTGTGTAGAGCAGCTGCGTCTGTCTCGTCCCAGGAGCCGCTCGTGCTGTGGTTAAGTCGAGGCAGTAAAAGCCCAGTAACGGGGCGGTGAAGGGTGTGAGCTCTGGGGCTCGGGGTGACTGAAAGTGCACTGAACAGATACAGGAGAATTCAGGTCAGTGTGTCAGTGCCAACATCTACAGCCACACCAGCTGCTGGACCAGAGTTCATGTCTGCATAAGACCGCAAGGACCCCGAGCTCACCCACTTCAATAGGACATTGCCCAGAGGGTTAATAACTGATGCTAGAATGCAAATTAGGTTTTTGTGTTGCTATTGGTGGATTACATTAGGTTGCTGCAGTAGGTGGTTTCTTACTGGTCCTATAGTCAATGCTCAAGTCTTTGTGATATTGTCGTCTAGATACGGCTCAGCTTTTTCCTTCAATGCAAGTCTGTGGGATTTCACCCATTTTTATTTTAAGCAAAATCTCCATATCTAGCTAAATATTAGAGGAACCATTCATGCACAAAATCGCACACTGCAAAAAAAGATTTTTTGTTTTTGTTTTCCAGAACAAATATTCTCATTTACTTGAGAATCAAAATTGCTGTCTTGTTTTCTGAAAAACTTATCAAAATTAAGTAAATTTTTCCTTAAAACAAGAACAAAATCTGCCAATAAGGTAAATACTAGTTTAATTTAATAACTAGTTTTCTAGTTTTTTTTTTTGATGCCAATTTCTTTTTCTTGTTTTAAGCACAAACTCACTTACATTTTTTGAAAAAAATACTTAATAATTTTACATGTCAAGTAAATGTATCTTGATTTAATATTGTTTAGATATTTGTACAGGAAAACAAGACACATTTTTGTCTTCTTTTTTTTTTTGCAGTGCAGAATGATTTTTGACCCAAGTTTAATATTTAGTGTTGATGGTTTGTTAAAATCAATATCTTCAAATATATTGATTTTTCAAAGTTACAAATAAATCAAAAACTGTTGGAGTATGTTTTACAAGAAAATACTATTTCAGTCTTTTCACTTCAAAATGTCACATTCAATTCAATGTGCTATGTGGCATTTTTTTTATATATTAAAATTATTTGTTAAATTTACTAGCATTTTGAGTGGAAATTGTTTCACAAAAATGTTTCAGCGCAAAGCACCACAAATTAAATTGTCTATGAAAACACCAAAACTTTATTATTCTTTTTTAAACTATTATTATTATATTATTATTATATTATATTACTGATAAGCTACCACTAAATATTGTAGAAACTTAATTTGCTGTAAAGTTGCTTTGCAATGATTTGTATCGTGAAAAGCGCTGTACAAATAAACTTGAATTTAATTATTATTCTTCTTGTTTTTTAACTAGGGAAAATCAAAAAATCCTCATTGAAATTAAAACTCTCTTTTATAGGAATTTTCTGGCCAAGATATGCAGCCAAAAATAACATGTACACAAAACCAAATACAATTTAGCATGGAATATTAAATATTATTATTACAATATTACACGGACTATTAAAAAATGAAATAGCAGATGAGCGACAAACACTGACAAACTAACAAACCGCCATCTTGCAACTAATTCATTTCTTTGTTGATTAATTCTAGTCGTATGTTAATTTTAGGGTCCAAAGGTCCGAACGATCAGAACATCATAACAGAATAACAACTGGACATGATCTGCATGTGTAAACTAAATGCATGGAAGAGCTGAAAGGATTCTCACGCTGTGAGAACTCAGAGTCAAGCTGGGGTCTTACACTCTGAACACCGCAATCAGCCCTCATCAGTGTTAGATCTCTGCCAAGGGAAGCATCTGTGCATCCAGAGAGTGTGAGCGCCGCCGACGGGGAACAAATTCTCTGCCTGCGCCTGTCAGCTTCTGGTCACCCCTGAGCCCGACAGATGATCTTAACCGGCATGACAGTCAACTAATCGTCTTATTCAGGCCTGCAGACACTGACTACATCTCCTGTCGCCCCGCTGATGAAACCAAACATCAACAACAAGCTATTCTTACATATCACTGGACACTCTCACGAAACACTGTATGGAGCTAATCACAGGCGTTTGTATATTCTGAACAGAATGGAGCACAAAACTGTGATTTACTACTTGGAAATGCTGTAATCTGATAACTGGGTTGACTGAAAAATCATGCAGCCTGGAATCCTTCATTAATCTAATTATTTCTATGAAAATGCAATTTAAAAAGAATGTTCCACTTCATATGACATATAACTTCATATGAGTTATTCTGTACCATTTCACCAACAGACTAAACTATGGCAGTAAATAAAGCAAAAGGAAATGAGATGAATTGCACAAAATCAGTTGCTGCACATTTCAAAAAAATTAAGAAAAAAACACACACACACACACACATATATATATATATATATATATATATATATATATATATATATATATATATATATCTTTTGCTGTATTTTGGATCAAATAAATGCAGGCTTGGTGAGCAGAAGAGAATTCTCTAAAAAAACATTAAAAATCTTACTGTTCAAAATAATTTACTAGTATAGTGTGTGTATGTACATATACATATATATATACACATATGTATATATATATATTGTTGTTGTTATTTAGTGACAATTAAGCACATTTTACCCCCAGAATAATTATTTTAATGCAGAAAAAAAACAAGAATTTATAACATTTACAATTTTATACATTTTATAAACTTGTAAAATCGTAAATTCTCCTAAAACATATTAAAATATTTTTCTAAAACAAAATCAAGTCCAATTAATCTTATTATTATTAATAATAATAATAATAATAATAATAAATAACAACAACATTCTGATATTAATTTAATGTAAATTAAGCACGTTTTACCTCCTCAAAATCCCACAATAATTTAATTCTCATTAATTTAATGCAGAAAAAGTAGAATATATTAGTAAAACTGTCAAATAATTATACATCATGTTTTATTTGATTTCTTTTATATTGACTGTAATGAAAAATTATCATATTGGAGAAAGAAAAATTAAAGATTATATATAATATCAAAATGCAAAACAAAAATATGTAATAATACTAAAATAAGTTTCTCTTTATGCAAATCATGTTTTTGTGAGATTTACTCAAATACAATTTACGAAAAAAATCTGTATTCAATTATTTTCAGATAATCAGACATTAAAATGTAAAAAATGTTCCAATATATGTTTACAAAACATAAAATATCCGCCCCTCCTCATGCTGTGTCTTGATGGCAGGCTTCTTATTCTGCACTTGGATAAAAGCATCTGAATGCAAATCCTGGTGATGCAAAGCCTTGTTTCAAGCTAACCTGCTCATATTCAACTTGGGAGCTGAAAAACAACCTCTCAACAGATGAGACACATCAGTGCACACATGCTTCTCAATCAGCATGAAATATGACCTTTGAACGGCTAAAATATACAAGACTGAAAGTGAGAGCAACATCCTACAAGATCAAGCCCAAGCTGGATGCAGCAAAACCAACCCAACCAGACTGAGGTTTGTTTTCCTCTTGCAGAGGTCATTCAAGTAAATTAATTACAAGCTCTATCGATTTCACACTCTCCAGCCCAAAGTGAACCCGTCATTCTGCTGAAATGAACTGTTTGGCGTCGTTACACAGATGGTTAGAGGAGGACACTGAACCAGCCATAAAGCAAGAGAAAGAAAACACCGTGTTTCAACTGAGCTAGACTGCTTGGCTTGACGGATAGAGAAGAAATTATACGATGCATCTGCATGTTTATGTGTACATGTCCAATACATCTGGATTCAAAACAAGCCTCTTGTTTTGCACATCATGCACATCATCCTAATGTGACAAAAACATGCACATCATGTGCATCATCCTAATGTGACATTCCGCGTCTTACCTCCACACTTGTCCCATCTGAAGGATGTGCACACAAGCATGCCAGATCCAAATGTAGACCACACAGCACCTGTCCCTGCCGTAGATGCGCGAGCTCAGATCCGCCGTGGCTTTTCGGCTGAGCCCCTCCATGGCCCCGAGACCACCGCCCGTGTAATCCTGGACGAACCACCTGAAGCTTAGAATCTGGACCAGCACCGACGGCACCAGCACGAAGAACAGCGTGAGCCCGAACCACAGATAGTCCCGTTTGGAGTAGTAGTCCAAGGCCAGCCACAAGTCCGTGCCGACGTCCCAGAAGAGGACGAGCAGCGCGAGGACGATCCAGAGGCAGTCCAGCCACAGGCGCTCCTCCGTCTGGTGCTGATGCTGCGGCCGCCCCCATCCTCCAGCATCCCTGTCTCCCAGCAGCGACTGCAGACACGCGCTCCTGCAGCCCCAGTAGCACGACGACGAGCTGCAGCAGTGGCAGATGTGTATGGCCGCGCTGTCCAGCGCATCCTCGTCGCCGAGCACCTCGTCCAGGTTGTGCAGCTGGGCGAAACCGGTAACGACCCCCACGCCATCGGATTTTGCTGCCATCTTGCTCTCTGAAACGCTTCATCCCCCCCTTTCCGTGCTCCGTGACGTCACTTCCGTGATACCTGTATTGGGGGGCGGGATGTGGTGTGAGTCGATGCTACTTAAAATTGATTGAAGGGCTCATGAATAATACACCAGTTAAAAGTCTGGACACATCCTGCGTTAGTCTGAAATATCAGTCGTGTGTTGACAAATATACAAAAATATATTGTGTACTGTACAATATAATTATAGTATATAAGTATATTTTGTATATTAAAAATTATTTTAAAAAGTATATTTGTGTGTATATAGAGAGAGACACAGAGAGAGCTGTATTTATATACTCATTTTAAGATAATATAAATAAATCATTTTATGAATGTTTCTCCCTCTGATAATTTTGATTCTATATATTCTGATTATTATTACTGTACACAAACCTCTAAGTTTTTTGACTAAACAAATAAACAAACAAATAAATAAGTAATATCACCATTATTGTCCAGGAAAAAACAAAAAACATTTATTTGCCACACAGTTATAAACACTGAATATTTCACAAGGTTGTTTTTGTTTTTCTGTACACATTTTTAAAGGTTTCAGATAAATAAATAAATAAATAAAATACATGTTTCCACCATTATTGTCCAGGAAATATCTTCCTTTCATGAACACTGAATATTTCTCAAGGTGGCTTTAATTATGAAAGTCAATTTCTGCACACAAACATTTTTAACTACAAAATAAATAAATACAATTCACAATTATTCAATGTTTTATATTAATTTTTTTAATCTTTTTAGAAAATATTAATTAAATAATTAAGATTTCCACTGTTATTGTCAAGGAAAAAAACATACAGTTTAACACATGTTGACTTTTATGACAATGGAAACCTGAAATTGTTATTGGGTTTTCTGCTAAATTTAAACAGTAAAACAATTATGAAACAAAGAAACAATCTCATTTCTATATTTGTTTGAAGACAGATGCAGGCATTGTGTCAGCATATTTTAGAGTTACTGTGCATTACTATTACTGTTCTGTTTAAAACACATTGTATCAATGCTCAATTCATATTTAAACCGGGTATTATGTTAAAAGCAAAACACTGAGAAAAAAAACAGCCTCCTTGAACACTATCTGTGAGCTCCATAAAATCCATCGCTGTTGCTTCCAGCACATGGGGAATTTCCTAGATTAGCAGAGCACAAGCAATACCCTCTGCCACAGGAATATGACAAAAGCCCCTGTCTTTAGTTCCAGTGGAGAGAGTCCAAATCTTCAAACAGACACTGCGCCACATCTGACAGAGATACTGGGCGGCTTAACCACTCTGGGCTAATTAAACTGTCATGATAAAACGAGAGGAGTAGTGGAAACCTCATTTTCAGTAACAGAGAAAAAATGCTCAAAAGTGCCCATGTTGAAGCATGACTGTTTAACCCTCTGATGCAGGATTGTCAAACTCAATTCCTGGAGGGCTTGAGCCCTGAAGAGTTTAGATTCAACCCTAATTAAACACACCTGATCCAACTAATCAAGTGCTTCAGGCTTATTTGAAAACTACATGGTATGTGTGTTGGAGCAGGGTTGGAATAAAACTCTGCAGGGCTCCGGCCCTCCAGGAATTGCTCTGACGCATGCATTATAAAAAAAAAAAGAATGTGTTTCTTCAGCGTTTTTTTTGTAGCCTACTTAAAATCAACAGTCTTCTTTTTTTATTTGTTGCGAGATATATATATATATATATATATATATATATATATATATATATATATATATATATATATTTATATGTCGTTTTTGTATGTATTTTTGCAACTTTGGAACCCTCTGCAGTCACTACGCTGAATAAACTGGTTTTGTGGGAAAACAGCTTATCATTTTTTAGAGTTTTTACCGACACAAATACTGCTTTATAAGAGAAGTCACAGTTTTGCGACATGTAGGATTCAGACCAACCATCTGAGGCCTGACTGTGCATTTGTTTCTGCCGTAAAGCGATCCGGCTTTTTCGCGGAATTTCGTACCCACTCAGCAAACTTACAGAAAAGACGTTTGGAAAGAAGCGGAAGCCTTTCGTTCTATTAGAAGTCCGTGTACCATTAGAATGAATTTGAAACTGATATTCCAAGATTAAAAATATATATACATACAATTGCTTTAAAAATATTTTGAGTAAAATTTCTTTACTAGCATTCAATTAAATAATGATTTTAAAAGAGATTTGCATTTGTAATTAGTTCCAGTTCATTCATCACATTAGAAATATAAGATCAAGTCAAAAGCATTTCATTGTGGGATAGTATCTGTGCTGTGGATGTAACACTAGTGGACATCATGCACTAGGCTATTTTATTTCAAATGTTTTGCACAAAGGAATAAATGAATGTAAAATAGGGAAAAAGGTAAAGAAATCATGAGAGATACAAAACAGTTCAGACGAGTGTCCAGTGTTCTGCCTGACTGCAAAAGCAAAACCCATTTACACAAAATATGATTTGAAAAGCGCATATGCTTCCCTGTTCAGAAGAGTGACTGTTCTCTGCAGTGCGTTTGACCCAAACAGAACAACTACTAAATGCAAAAGCACAAGCACAAGGGCATGACATTTTTATGAAAGCTAATGTTGTGACTGTAGGGGCAGTGCATACTACAAGTGAGATAATTGCCTGCAGGTCCCTTGAGTTCTGGGCTGCTTTCATGTGCTGCTATTGAAGCAGACATTAAATGTATATTTCTTTCATGACTGCTGCACACAAATGCTCATGCCGTGAAAGACACACCATTGATTCAATATGCACAAGACATGTGGCCACTGCCATAAGACTGGAATCACTGATTGTTGAGAGATGGACAAAACATTAGAAATAGAAATTAACATTAAAATATTTACACACTGTATATATATATTTACAGTATGAATGTGGTGTGTGTGTGTGTGTGTGTGTGTGTGTGTGTGTATATATATATATATATATATATATATATATATATATATATATATATATATATATATATATATATATATATATATATATATATATACACACACACACACACACCACACACATATTGTATATATATATATATATATATATATATATTTAATTAGCATTTCTTTTTACCATTTTTAATTTAATATAAATGTATATTAAATTATTACATTTTAAATATTTGATAAATGTGTTATTTAATCATTTATTATTTTATAACAAACTATTTTATCTTTGCCTAACAATTCACATTTAAAGTTCACTTTTAAAATGAATTAGAAATTATGATTAAATGCATAGTCTTGTTAGGCTTACAATATATAAATATATTTAAAATGCATTCTTTCCTAATTTAATATAAATATATAATTATTCAATTTATTTACAAATTATTTTATCAGCATAACAATTTGTTGTTTTTGGTGTGCTTTTTTAAATCTGCCATTATTTTTAAAATAGCAACATTTTCACTTTTGAAACTTGAAATTAGGACCATGTGATATTTCAGTTTTTCTTTTTTAATAAATCTGCAAAAATGTCAACAATTCTGTGTTTTTCTGTCAATATGGGGTGCTGTGTGTACATTAACGAGGAAAAAAAATTAACTTAAATGATTTTAGCAAATGGCTGCAATATAACAAAGAGTGAAAAATTTAAGGGGGTCTGAATACTTTCCGTACCCACTGTATATATTCTTATTGTATAGAAATAGATAATGCCTCATTTAATATAAATATATATTAAATATATTATTTAATATCAGTGTATGATGGTTCAAATTTGGTATGGTTTTGTTTTAAAGATGTTACTCTTTTGCAAGTGAGAGAGGAAAGAACGAGGAATATGATTCACGAATATTCCCGCAAGCCCGTTTGGGTGCTAAATGTCATGTAGGTGTGGGAAAAGTCCTTTGGAAACAAGCTCTATGAGTCTTCCAGCATGTCACGGTGACACACAGCCCATGTTCATGAGTTCACTGAGTTCAACACTTTATAAATAAACCCTTTAATGAGAATAGATGTCCAGATTCTAGTACTTGTGGTAGTTAATTACAAGACAAACAGAGGAAATCTCCACCGGCTCCTTGTGGAAGACATGGAATTGGTTCACTTTAAACTAACTAAATGGTGTGAGCACAATAGCCTCTCTGAGTCTTCTGCATGTCTGATGAGAGGCAAAAATACTATCATCAGTCATTCATAAAGAAGATTATTTGCATTCATTATTGCTCTGGTTTACATTATAATGCTAATTAGAAGAAAGAAGGTTTACCTTCCAACATGACAATGACCCAAAGCACACAGCAGAACTGAGCACACAGTGGTTGAAGGAGAAGAAGGTGAATGTCCTTGCATGGCCTCGTCAGAGCAGACTTAAACCCCACTGAAAATCTGTGGAATGACTTGAAGACTGCAGTCCACAAACGCTCACCATCAAACTGAACTGAACTTGAGCAGTTCTGCAAAGAAGAGCGGGCAAATATTGCAAAGTCAAAATGTGCAAAGTTAGTAGAGACAAATCCCAGCAGACTAAATGCTGTATTTAAAGCAAAAGGTGCTTCAACAAAATACTGACACAAGGGCTGATCCTTTTTCCAACTCAGTGATTCTGTATTAAATTATTATTTTTTTAATGTTGGTGTTATATCTTTCACTTTGATATTATAAGATGCACAGGGTAAATACAGCTGGATAAAACAAAAAATGCCTGTCTTCATTTCAGGCTACAAAGCAACAAAATGTGATTATTTTAAAGGGGGGTGGTCATTTACTATACCCACTGTATAGCAAGTCCATTACCAGACTATTCACTGAGAGACATCATCTCTGTCTTTTGAGTAAGAAATAAAATATTCATCATATAGATAGAGCCGAAATAAAGGCTAAGCTCTCAAGCTATTGATAATATTAGGAGAAAAAGAAAACCCAATTATATTTATTTATTTTTTATCATTATTATTTTATTTATTTATATTTATTTAATCGTGTATTAAATTATATTTGAGTGTGGCTTTAAAAGTTTCGAGGTCCCTGTAAAAATAAAACGAAGATAATTTACTAATGTAATCTAAGTATACAATGTAAAGTGGGCGTGTCTCGGGTGGACTGGCCAATCACAGCAGACAGCGACTCTCCGTATAGGAGACCCGCAGCTGATGCAATACTGATGGTCAGTGAAGAACTGATGGCATGTCCTGTCAGAGACATTCACACCTGATCCTCTTCAACTCCTATGTAGTTGCATAAGAGCACACAGGTCTTTTACCTCTTTCTTTGCCCTTTTATCCTAGCCATTTGGGCGGTGAGTAAATCAGTATTCTTCTTTTATCTATGTTGTCATCATTTGCTATCATAATTCTGCAGGTGAATGACGTGAGATACTGCAGGAACGTGTTTCATTGTAACAGCGCGTGTATCCGGAGCCTTTGATATTATAACATTATAACAGATTCAGAATCAGAAGCGATACATATAGCAACCAGAGGCGGACTTAACCATTAGGCAAAGGTAGGCGACCGCCTTGGGCCCCCAAAAGTCAAGGCCCCCTAAAATGCTTTTTACTGTGTAACGCGGAATGAACGTTTGCTAGTTTGCTATTTAGGCAACGCTCGCGGTTGTCGTCTGTTGTAGCTAAATAGTATTTTTTCCATTTAATATTCACATACACTCCATATCGCGGTTTGATTGAAGTGCACTGAATTGCATTTATTCATTCAATATTTGACGGATTCCGTGACATTTCTCGGTACACAGTAAACTTCTGTTGTGTAGCATTTTGAATGTACAAAAATTAAAGGGGTTGTTTAATTTCCATTGGAATAAAATATAGATTCATGTTTTTGCCTTCATTTGATTACCAGAACAATGAAAATACACAACACAGAATTTCTAAAAAAATAAGTAATTAAAATAAAAATTTCATAGGGCCCTCTATTATTGTATACAAATCAATACATTAAGTTGTTTTTATGAATTCAATTAATTAGATATGTTTTTGATTAAACCATTAAAATGGAATACAGAAAAATTTAAATGGAAAGCGCAGAATTTGGGCCTTAAGAATGTAATTTTTGTTCAACTCTTAATAGGCCTAAATTGCTGCTAAATTAAACAAGTTTCATGATTTTAATTAATTAGACATGTTTTTTTGTTCAAATGTAATGTAATCATCCAGAAAAATTAAAACGAAAAAAATAAATAAAAAAACTGAATCCAGAAAAATTGAAACTGAAAAAAGGGCCCTACAAATATCATGCATCTGAAGCAAGTCCATTACCAGACTATTCACTGAGAGACATCATCTCTGTCTTTTGAGTAAGAAATAAAATATTCATCATATAGATAGAGCCGAAATAAAGGCTAAGCTCTCAAGCTATTGATAATATTAGGAGAAAAAGAAAACCCAATTATATTTATTTATTTTTTATCATTATTATTTTATTTATTTATATTTATTTAATCGTGTATTAAATTATATTTGAGTGTGGCTTTAAAAGTTTCGAGGTCCCTGTAAAAATAAAACGAAGATAATTTACTAATGTAATCTAAGTATACAATGTAAAGTGGGCGTGTCTCGGGTGGACTGGCCAATCACAGCAGACAGCGACTCTCCGTATAGGAGACCCGCAGCTGATGCAATACTGATGGTCAGTGAAGAACTGATGGCATGTCCTGTCAGAGACATTCACACCTGATCCTCTTCAACTCCTATGTAGTTGCATAAGAGCACACAGGTCTTTTACCTCTTTCTTTGCCCTTTTATCCTAGCCATTTGGGCGGTGAGTAAATCAGTATTCTTCTTTTATCTATGTTGTCATCATTTGCTATCATAATTCTGCAGGTGAATGACGTGAGATACTGCAGGAACGTGTTTCATTGTAACAGCGCGTGTATCCGGAGCCTTTGATATTATAACATTATAACAGATTCAGAATCAGAAGCGATACATATAGCAACCAGAGGCGGACTTAACCATTAGGCAAAGGTAGGCGACCGCCTTGGGCCCCCAAAAGTCAAGGCCCCCTAAAATGCTTTTTACTGTGTAACGCGGAATGAACGTTTGCTAGTTTGCTATTTAGGCAACGCTCGCGGTTGTCGTCTGTTGTAGCTAAATAGTATTTTTGCCATTTAATATTCACATATAGTCCATATCGCGGTTTGATTGAAGTGCACTGAATTGCATTTATTCATTCAATATTTGACGGATTCCGTGACATTTCTCGGTACACAGTAAACTTCTGTTGTGTAGCATTTTGAATGTACAAAAATTAAAGGGGTTGTTTAATTTCCATTGGAATAAAATATAGATTCATGTTTTTGCCTTCATTTGATTACCAGAACAATGAAAATACACAACACAGAATTTCTAAAAAAATAAGTAATTAAAATAAAAATTTCATAGGGCCCTCTATTATTGTATACAAATCAATACATTAAGTTGTTTTTATGAATTCAATTAATTAGATATGTTTTTGATTAAACCATTAAAATGGAATACAGAAAAATTTAAATGGAAAGCGCAGAATTTGGGCCTTAAGAATGTAATTTTTGTTCAACTCTTAATAGGCCTAAATTGCTGCTAAATTAAACAAGTTTCATGATTTTAATTAATTAGACATGTTTTTTTGTTCAAATGTAATGTAATCATCCAGAAAAATTAAAACGAAAAAAATAAATAAAAAAACTGAATCCAGAAAAATTGAAACTGAAAAAAGGGCCCTACAAATATCATGCATCTGAAGCTATAATTTTAATACTAAGCAACAGTGCATATTACATAGGGCCTATTTTAATTTTTTTAAATGGCGCTCACTCGTTTTTGTGAAAGACCCAAGAA
>NW_015505358.1:866572-883332 GCF_001515645.1 Sinocyclocheilus grahami | reverse complement strand
AATTTCATAGGGCCCTATTATTGTATACAAATTAATAAATTAAGTTGTTTTTATGAATTCAATTAATTAGATATGTTTTTGATTAAACCATTAAAATGGAATACAAAAAAATTTAAATGGAAAGCACAGAATTTGGGCTCTAAGCATGTAATTTTTGTTAAACTTTTAATAGGCCTAAATTGCTGTTAAATTAAACAAGTTTCATGATTTTAATTAATTAGACATGTTTTTTTTTTGTTCAAATGTAATATAATCATCCAGAAAAATTTAAACGAAAAAATTAAAATAAAAAAACTGAATCCAGAAAAATTAAAACTGAAAACAGGGCCCTACAAATATCATGCATCTGAATCTATAATTTTAATACTAAGCAACAGTGCATATTATATAGGGCCTATTTTAATTTTTTTAAATGGCGCTCACTCGTTTTTGTGAAAGACCCAAGAAAGACCATCCACAGTCCCTTTCCACACAGGCACACTTCATGTTTGGTTGAAATAATCCTTAAGCATGTACATTTATAATTTCCTTCAGTTTAATTTAAATGTGCAATTAAAATAAATAAAAAATGTATATTTTAAAGTTTAGAATTAGACAGCCTTGCGTTGTGTAGACAAAAGTTATCTAATACTATTTTAACCTGTTTAAATATGAACAAGGGATTTACAACATTAAAGAAATCATTCATTTATAACATGTACATGAAAAATCTAAAAGATTAGACACAACTATGGGACACGGTCGTGCAGCAGCGAGCAACAGTGAAAGGAACCTCAAGGTTGTAAATGTGTGAAATCGTATAGGGCCCCATTCCTGTATTTTGACTGGGGCCCCCAAATCACTAAATCCGCCCCTGATAGCAACCAAAAGTGAAATCATCACTGGCAGCGTGTTGTTACAACAAAGGCTATTTGCAGGTACTGGTGTTGATGGCTAAATAAATGCACTGCGCTGTTAGTATAGTCGTGTAAGGAGGAACACTACACTTGATTTAATTAATATAATCGGAAAGTGAAGAAAAGAAGAAGAATCTGTCCGGGGATTTAAATAATTTCCAAGGTGAGGATCTTGCTTGACAGCCACTAACAATCACGCTGCTGTGACCAAGAGTCACTGGTGACCTTCATGCAACTCAATTCAGTTGAATGATTCTTTTCAACTTTTTTTTTTATTATTAATTTTTTTAAATTATTTTAAGTTATTTCAGAATCAGATTAGACTCGGAAAGTAAGTCATGTGACTTTAGAAGTGGTGAGCAGTTAATTTTAAACTATGTGTGGTATAGTAATAATAAACCGAAAGGAGTTTAGACATTGGTCTTTGGGTTTTTAATAAACTGTTATAGCCACGACCAGAAGGTGGCAGCAGCGGGGTCTTTCTTCAGCGACAGGCACTTTGATGCCCCAGGGGTTGATTTTTGTTCAAACTAACAGATTTGAGCTTTTTGTCTTATATGGAGGCTACATGAAAACTTGTTTTAGAAATAAGATATACGTTTAGCACGTGCGAGATGATGATGCATCAGCCAATGTGTTTGTTACCAGGAGAAATAAACAGAAATATATATTCATTTAGTTGTCATTGCACAAAATGTAAAATTATTAAAAGAGGCCATCTTACCCCATTACTCCAACTTTTACAGAATGTATAAATAACTTTTAATTTAATTCATATGTATAAATATTAAAGTTTCATTATTGCAAAATACTAAATCAACTCTTCTATTTAAATTGCATTTTGACAATTTAGTTGAATAATTGGATAACTGATTACAGACAAAGCACAATCCCAGTAAAAGAGATTCATCTGAAAGGTGGATTTATTCTATGACTTACCTAATTGCTCATATTTTAATTTAAGATGTGTCAGTATATAGCAACACTATGAATTGAAACGGATTGATTTTACTCACTTGTCCTATAGGATTTAATGAAAAGTGAAGATGTCTGAGACGTACATCTATTTCATTAAAATATTGAATAATAGCTCCATTAACTGTAATAAGTAGTTTAAATATTTAAAAAATATTAACATGGCCTTCTGTGTCAATTCTGGCCCACATCTTACCCGAGTCTAATTTAATATTTTCACTTCAAAATAAAAACTATAATTTTTACTCCATAAATCAAAACATGTTAATGTGTCCACAAATCCCTCATCATAGACACAAAAGCATAACGCATTGTCATAGATCATTAGCCAGAAACATAAAATTAGATCAATTAACTGTTTTGACTGACTAAATCTCTCTCTTACAAATGTTGATATTCAGATGAAATTACAAAATTAGAAATATATATATATATTATATATATATATATATATTGTGTGTGTGTGTGTTCCTCTGTATTATAGGCTATTTAGGCTGTCTGTAATGCAGCTGTGAAATTAGCAAGACTGAAAAATTCATGAATAATGTTAAAGAAGAAATATTTCAGATTGTGATATTTCAAATCAAATATGTAATTGAGTAAGACAGACTTTTTGGATGTGCATTTATATGTATCCACATTATTAGCAATGTAGCTACACTGTAAAAAATGACCATGAATTTAACGGTAAAAGACTGTTAAAATGCTACAGTAACATTACATGTATTGGACATTAATTTTACGGTAGCATACCGTTTTTGGAAGTGAAAAAGACTGTATAATTTACAGTGAATAACCGTAAATTGACATTCCCAGAATTCCCTGCGTTACATTTCAAATTTGATGTTTTTTTGTTGAAATAACTATGTTTCTTCTTAGTTTTTTCTTATCAGTTTTGTATATTAGGGTTGTGTGTTACACCTAATGTTGTTAAATGAATGTTTATTGCATTATTTCAGTTTCATGTGTGTTACCGTGATGTAGGGCTGGATGATATGGCCAAAATTGATATCACGATATATTTCTTAATTTCGGTCGATACGATATAATTCCGATATCGATATGAACACTATTAAAAAAGTCTCAAAAACGGCCACAACAGATGTCTGTACCTACAAACTTATGAAAAATTAATTTGCCAACTCTATGAAACCTACTCCTATAAAACTATATAATATTTTAGGGAAAAAAATGGCGCAAATAAATAAATGTTCACCTTTTATTGGTATTTAGCCTTCATACAAACAAGAAATGTGAAATCACTGTTAAATAAATCTCAGACTCTACTGATTAATATTAATATTTTTTACTTCAAACTATAGGCTAACATACCAGTCAAAAGTTTTTGAACAGTAAGATTTTTAATGTTTTTTAAAGAATTCTCTTCTGCTCACCAAGCCTGTATATCGCGATACATATTGATATTGAATTATTGTCCAGCCCTACCATGATGGTGTTTAGTGTTTGTGTGAATGACACTGTGCATATATGTTATTATTTAAAAGCTGCTTGTGATGGGCTTTGGTTCATCGTGACTTTCTCATCACCACCTGCATTTGGTTGTTATCAGTATTACAAAAGCTACAAAACAGATTTCAGTACTTCAGTAGGTTGGTATATTAACATTATATCAGTTAATGAAATTACGGTATCTGTAAATTTCAGTTAAAACCGTAAAACCTAAAACGTTGCTATCGTATTTTTTACGGTAATTTTCCGGCAACCACAGCTGCTGTTTATTTACCGTAAATTTTACGGATTTTTTTTTTACAGTGTAGGCTACTCATTAGAGTCATTAACCACTAATTACTAGAGGAATAAGTGCAGCAAACGACAAAACTATCTGCGATACCAACCAGTGTGTTTATGATTATTAAAATGAATTACATTAACATTATAACACAAACCAGTTTGCAATATCAAGCAGCTTTACGGAGCTTGCTGACTGTTATTGTACAGGTAAAATAACTGGACGTGAATGAAACCGTAAGCCGCACACATTCAAACTTATGGCAGCACTGCTCTAATTTTAAAATGAAGGTGTATATTGATGTTCTTTATTCATCTCTTTATGTTGGCAGTTGTAGAAGATGTCCTGTGTGAGAGCTGTGAGAGGTCTGGCACCCGTCTGTGGCTTTCAGCCTCTCGCTGTTTTATCTCGCGGTGTCAGTTTCTCTCCGCACCAGGTCGCATCCGATGCCAGTTTTCACTCGGTGTCCTTCTCTGAATCTGATCATCCCAGAGTTCTCATTACCGGTATGAGAGCAGGAGACAAGTGATTGTTTTTGTGATGCACCGTATATTGTGTAATCCTATTTTTAAAGATTGCCTTTTGGATTAAGCTTTGAGGCCTAAATGGATGTTATATAAACCTTTAGATGCCATGTTTCCCTGGTTACCTGAAGCATGAAATGTAGTCTCCATGGCAACACATCACTGATGATGAGATTTAATCATATTTTCTGTCTGTTTTTTATTTCAGGAGGTCTGGGTCAGCTGGGAGTGGGGCTCGCCAAACTGCTCAGGTGAGACTAAAACGCTTTCAGATGCTTTTAAAGCTTTCACACCGAAGACCCCGCCCCCTGTGACATTTTAGCCAACCAGATGTCACCATGTGAAAGGCAGACAGGCAGGGGCTGTTTCTGATTGGCTAAAAAAGTGAATCTAAACAGAATCTAGGGTTGTCGCAGTAATATCTGTCAGGTTGTAAGGATATTTTATGCACAGCATTCTAAAAAATATCTCGCTTATTTCCCTTTTCATACAGGAAGCAGTTTGGAAAATATAATGTAATTCTGTCTGATATCAGGAAGCCTCCAGCTCATGTTTACCAAAGCGGTGAGTGTTAATATATTCACTATGGTGGGCAGTATCATTGAAACTGAAACATTTTAGTCATATTTCTTCTCATGTAGACATGTAGAGTTTACATGAGAAGAAATATGATTAAAATTTTCAGTTTCAAAGAGTTTATTAATAATATAGATTGATCTATATTTTGAATTTAAATACATTTTGTTTTTAGAAAATTTTATATTATAGGTACCTGTAAATGTGAATATTGAAATAAAATATATAATAAAATTAATTACAAAAATAAATAACAATGTTTATAATATATAAACATTGATATTCCTCTTTCAGTATTTTTAATTTAGTGATTTATATATATATATATATTTTTTATGTTTGATTATTTATATCGATTTTTGGCTCTTAATTGTAAATGCTGACTTCATGTACCTTTATTTATTGAAAACATAAGTGTCAATATATTCACATTTGGGACATTTTAGTCAACTCTTCTCCAAAAGCGATGTATGCACAAATATGAGTTTATACATTTATACTGATCTATATTTTGAATTTAAATATATTGTATTTTTAGAATACATATTAATGTATGTATATGTTAATTAATATTTAAAATATATAATACAAAAATTACAAAAATTAATAAAAATGCTTAAAATATATACAAATAGTATTATTTGACATTTTTTATTATTTATATTAATTTTTGTAATGTTTACTTATCCTATTCACTTGTGGTGTGAAATTTTATTCGCAATTCTCCCAAAATTTTGTAAGTAGGCTACATGTATATGAAACTATGTACGTGAGTTTAATATTATAGTTATAGAATATATTGATCTATATTTAAAATTTGAATGTATTTTACTTTAGAATATTTTTATACTAATATATGCAAATATACACACACACAATACAAATGTTAATGTTAATAATTTGTATGCATATTATTTATTTTTAATTGTATTTATTTATATTGATTTTGGACTGTTACGTTTTCACCTTAGGGCCCTTTATATATTCTGACATTTTGGACTACAAGAACTTGCGTGAGATTGTTGTAAACAACCGCATCTCCTGGTTGATTCACTACAGCGTCCTACTGAGTGCAGTCGGAGAGGCCAATGTGTCCCTCGCTCGTGACGTCAACATCACTGGTTAGTCACCGAGGTCAGTCATTTTCGTTCACTTTTCAGTGGGAAGGTACACTGATGTTTCTTTTCTTCATAGGGTTGCACAACATTCTTGACATCACCGCAGAACATGGGCTCCGTCTCTTCATCCCCAGCACTATTGGAGCATTTGGCCCCACGTCCCCTCGTGACCCCACCCCCGATCTGTGCATCCAACGGCCGCGAACCATTTACGGAGTATCCAAGGTTCATGCTGAGCTAATGGGAGAGGTCAGCACGCTTTTGAGAGAACACCTGCAAATCCTGAACCTTTGTTGAGATTTTAGTATTAGCATTATATTAATAATGAAAAGAAATGAGAGTACAGGAAATACATAAAACTGTTTCATGAGGTTTGTAGCTTTGCTTTTCTTTATTTTGTATTACAGTATTACCATCACAGGTATGGTCTTGACTTCCGCTGTCTCAGATACCCAGGAATCATTTCTGCAGACTCTAAACCCGGTGGAGGAACTACAGGTAAGCTGAAATAAAATTTTAGAAATATTACATGAAAACTTAAAAAAAAATCCAAGTACAACTTAAATTAGAGAATGTTGACGTGTTCTTACTATAAACTAGAATTATTATAAATGTAAATAAAGCTGAAATAAAATAGAAATATTAGAAAATATTTTTTTTTGCCTTGTGTTGTTAGAAACTAAAGCTATTAAAATTAAAAATAAAGCTGAACATATTAGATTAAAATATTAAACACTTAAACTTATTTATGCTTAAATAAAATTGAAAAAAGGGTACAAATGTTGCCAAAGCTATTAAAGATTTAAATAAAGCTGAAATAAAATAGAAATATTAGATGAAAAATGTAAACAACTTGAAAGAAAACAGAAATGTAGCCATGTGTTGTTATTGTAAACTAAAACTATTCAAAAATAAAGCTGAAACAAAACAGAAATATTAGATGAAAAACTTAAAATACTTAAAGGAAAATTAGAAATGTTGCTGTGTTTTAATTGTAGACAAAAAAATATCAAAAATGTAAATAAAGCTGAAATAAATGAGCAAATATTAGATGAAAAACCTAAACTTAAAAAACTTAAAAGAAAGTGTTGCCTTGACAACTAACTGAAATAAAAATAGAAATTGAAAATGAAAATGAAGCACATAACAAAATGACTAACACTTTAACTAAAATGAAAAATAAAAGTTAATTCAAAATATTAATAAATACTATAATACTAAAATATCTGTGCTAATGCATATGTGTAAACCTTTTGCTTCCATTTTTTCTGTCTCTTCTATCAGACTATGCTGTTCAGATCTTCCACGATGCTGTGAAAGCGGGTAGATTTGTGTGCAATCTGAGGCCTGACACGAGACTCCCCATGATGTTCATTGATGATTGTCTGAGAGCCACACTGGAGGTTCTGGAAGCTCCTCCTGAGACACTCGGCATGCGAACGTACAACATCAGCGCCATGAGCTTCACTCCAGAGGAGCTGGTACAAGAAATCAGGAGGCACCTGCCAGACCTGCAGGTCACCTATGAGATTGACCCAGTTCGACAGGCCATTGGTGAGAGTCTGTTATTCAATGAAAATCTTCTACAAATAATCCAAACTCAATTCAACATCCACCATAGCTCTTAAAGGAATAGTTCACCCAAAAATGAAAATTGGCAGAAAATGTACTCACCCTCAGGCCATCAGAGATGTAGAGGAGTTTGTTTCTTCATCAGATTTGGTGAAATGTAGCATTGCATCACTTGCTCAACAGTGGATCCTCTGCAGTGAATGGGTGCCGTCAGAATGAGAGTCCAAACAGCTGATAAAAACATCACAATAATCCACACCACTCCAGTCCATCAGTTAATGTCTTGTGAAGTGAAAAGCTGTGTGTTTATAAGAAACATCAAGGCATTTTTAACATTAAACAGTTGTTTCCGGCTAAAAGCCTGTAAACCATAATATTGCTTTCTTCAGTGACTAAACAAATATATCAGTGGATTTTGATGAGGGGACAACAGGGGATGGACTTTTTCACTGGTAGAAGCGTTATTATGGAGTCATATTTTAGCCAGAAACAACGGTTTAAATTATTGATTTTATGCAAACATGCAGCTTTCCACTTCATTAATAGTTAACTGATGGATTGGAGTGGTGTGGATTACTTGTGGATTATTGTGATGTTTTTATCAGCTGTTTGGACTCTCATTCTGATGGCACCCATTCACTGCAGAGGATCCATTGGTGAGCAAGTGATGCATTGCATTGCATTGCATTGCAATGTATTCTGATCATCCACTGCATGATCTTTGGTGGACATGCAATGCAATGCAAAAAAAAAAAAACAGTTAGCAGATTATGTAATTTTAACCCATTTTCTTTATCACTTTCAAATAGTTTGTGTTATTTCTTCTAGCTGACAGCTGGCCAATGGTCTTGGATGACAGCAGTGCCCGTAGTGACTGGGGCTGGAAACACAACTATGGTTTGCCAGAGCTGGTTCAGACAATGCTCAACCTCACTGGCTCAGACTCCAGAAAGGCTCGAGCCAACTAAACACCATCTGCCATCATGTGTTTGAGTTTAGCCGAATTGTTTGGGACCTAATGGAATGGATGGTAATTGGGCTCTGCAGTATACTGTGTAGCGTACTGAGATTAATGAAGGTCAACTTTCTGTAGCACGTATTTGCACACTTCTTCCTGGTAAAGTAAACCAAAGATTTACAGGGTTCAATTATATCCTTATTCTCCTCAATCATCTTAAAAATGTAATAGTCTTCCTGATTATATATATTATTTAATCTTAAATTTGTTTTCTGGAATCTTTGTTCCATAGCAAGCAGTGTGAAATAATCTGCTTGTGTTTTTATCAGGGAATTTTCTGAACTATATTTTTCTTTTTATTTAATCTGCTAGAATAATTTCCACTACCTTTCAAAAGTTTGGGGTCAGAAAGATTTGTTTATTTTTGAAAGAAATTAATAGTTTTATTCAGCAAAGATGCTTTAAATTGATCAGAAGTAACAGTTAAGACATTTGTAGTGTTACAAAAGATTTGTTTCAAATAAATGCTTTTCCATTGAACTTTCTATTCTTAAAAAAAAAACTGAAAAAAAATGTATTAAGGTGTCCACAAAAATATAAAGCAGCACAATGGGTTTTTTTTTATGCTGAAAATTCAGCTTTGCATCACAGTAATACATTACATTTTAAAAACTATTACAATAGAAAACAGTTATTTTACATCGTAATAACATTTCATCATTTTACTTTATCTCTGATCAAATAAATGCAGCCTTGGTGAGCAGAAGAGACTTCTTTCAGAAACATTAAACTCTTATAGACTCTTTTGAATAGTAGTGTATATGAGATTTTGTGTGTGTAGAAGAAATGTAACGTAAATTCTATTGAGGAAAATACATAATCTTTTGTGTTTCACAGAAGAAAGAAAGTCATACAGTTTTGAAATTCAGAACTGTCGACTGAAAGGGACGAACTGTCCCTTTAAGTTGTATAAAACAAGCTTGGTTTGATTGTGGCCTGAAGAAATTGCACATAAACAATTTTAAAAGTAGTGAAGCATCACTGCCAAAATGTTCATATGCTTAATGAAATGCAGTCAATAAAAGCAGAGCAGCTGGTTTTCTGTGGCCACATTTTTAGGAATTTGTTTGGATGCGAGTGTGAATCTCCGAAATGTATTACTCCATTTGGTTAATATGAGTCAACTGGTTTTGTAGAAAACCGTATTAGCTCTAGTATAGATGTGGCCTCTACACACAGCACATACATATACATAAAGCTGGTATCAAGCTTTAATTTTCATGAATATCTCAAAATAGACATTTTATAGAACTGTATTTAAAATTCTCTTCTTCTTTGATTTTGTGGGAGTTGCCACACAGCTCTTTCCAGGTAAAACCGGTTGATTTGTAAGGTGTCTTTGTACTAGTTGAGACTTCTGGCTCAACAGATCCTCTGTGAGATGGACTTCTGTCATCACAGACTCCATTATAATTTCTCCCTGCGATTGTAGAAACCTGCACAGCAATTCTTCAACCACCTACAGTAGAGAATATGAGACAAAAAGAAGATCCGCTTGGGCTACTGCATGACAGATGGAGGCGCTGCTGCGATCATGTGCTCTTAAAATACTTCGTCATTTTTTGTCATACAGATAAGAGTAATGCATCTTTTGTATCTGTAAAGAGTCTACGTTTATTCGTGTGCACTCAGAATAACAACGAAACGTTGCGCTTTAGTAAAATAATGAAAGCAAACAGGATGTGCTTTCTGCCGTCTCGGACTCTGTGAACTTGAGCGCGTCACTTCGAAACTCTGTGTATGCTTGCCTTATTACAGACATGAAAAATATATCTATAGAGAGTGAAAGTTTTAAATGAAAAAAATTAAAATAGAAAACAGATATTCTCAGATTATGTAATCCGTATGAAACATGCATACAGGCGCATACTGCGGAGATGACCAGTCAGTGTCGCCGACTTAATCTCTTAAACAGAAAAAAGAACGCACTAGTGTAACAATAAATTATTAAAACGTTAATGCAGTGTACTTGCGGTTTTTCCCTAACACATTCATAACTATTATATTTGCCGGTGCGCTATGGCAAGCCTTTTTTGCGTGCGCTTGAGTGCTTATTAGGCTATGTAGACAATTAAAGGCTCATTATTGTGATTTATATGGTTTATAAATAAAAGTGCGACTAATAGTCGACTAATGCTTAAAATGAACAACTACTAGTCGACCAGAAAAATCTTTAGTCAAGGGCAGCCCTAATGCATATTGACTAATTGTTTACGAGAAGCATACTTATAAGAGGCTGGCAATGCCTACTTGTTTAATTAGTGACACTCAGCCTGCATTTTAAAATCTTTATTTGAATGTGGCAATTAACATTTTTATTTTAAAACCTTTATTTGAATATGGCAACATAATATTGCGCTCTGCAATATTTCTATGAATAAATCTCTGACAGAGGCTATCAGCCAATCACTGTGTGCATAGTTAAGGATAAAATGTTTTGTGAATACGGGCCCAGGTCACCTTACTTCTGGGCTTCCATGTGATCACGTGATAATTAAGTATTTGGCGGTAATCAGAAACAAAATAGCGACAGTGAGTAATGATGACCCACCTTTGAGTTTCGGCAGCAGGTCTTTGGTGATGTTCGCCACCTGTGCCACTGCCGACCACGACAGTCCTCGCGCCACTGCGAGCATCACACTCTCACACACAAACTCTCGATGGAAATACTGGCGTTTATCATCACCACCAAACTCCGTCCAGTCATAACAGACGCTCGACAGCTTCATCCCTCTGAAACAGCACGTATCATATGAGCTTTGAGACAGGCGCCGTGTGTTAATGCGCGCAAACGGCCTTTCTCAGCTGATGATGATGATGATGGATCTACTGTATCGTGACTGTGGATGCGTCGCGCGTTTACGCTTCTGTCAACAAGTGCGTGCAGGTAAGAGCCATCCATTCACTGTATGTCTCGCGCTGTTCATGTGAAGCATTCGTGTTTATTTGTGTGAGAATGTAATGAAATCAGAGTTAAAGCGCTGCAGGTTTACCTTCATCCTCGAAATCTCCTGTAATGTGTGTGTGTGTGTGTGTGTGTGTGTGTGTGTGTGTGGAGGCCATCATGAGACTCACTGCTGCTGCTGTGTTTGTTGCCACGGAAAGCCAGAGGACTTTAAACTGCACACCGTGTTTCTAATGTATGGTTTATGATCTGTTTTACACGCATGCATGAGCTTATATCTGGTGTAAACCTTATTCATAACAATATTGTGATATTAATATTAATTTGATAATGTATGCTTTCATAAAACTGCAAAAAATGTGTTCAAGTCATAACAATATTATGATATTAATGTTAATATCCTATTATATAATTAATTAAATCATTATCATTGCCATTGTGTATATATATATATATGTATATGTGTGTGTATTATTAATGTTATACCCTAAAATTGCAAAATGTTATATACACACACACACTATGAATGTTATACCTTAAAATTGCATATTTAAGGATATCATTGTTCTTAATATTAAGATTTAATTCTTAATATTTAATTCTCTATATATAAATGAAGTATTAGAGTGTCTCTCTAAAATGTAAATGAACAATAATAATAATAAAAAATAATAAGATACATTTCCAACAATATTATATTAATGTGTGAATATTTTAGTATATATAATCTTAATAATGCATAATTATTATTATTATTATCATTAATTTTAATATGGTTTGATATTACGTTAAGAACAGTATTTGATTTTATTGTGACATGAAGAATTGCATGCTATATTTGCCCCCATAGTAATTTTTTTGACGATAATATTAGATCTGGCTTCATAATATTACATAACATAACAAACATAACGTAGTCAACATATGCAGTGGAACTTTTTCTTGGTCAGAGCTGGCCAATAGTTTTCTGTTTGAGTTTTTTATGCCTAAAGTATGAACAACAGGTTGTTTTTGGAGATCTAAGAGTTAATTCATTCTGGCACAGATGGCCACACAGTATAATCCTCTTTCAGAGGAGTCCCACTTCTCCTCCTCCTCCTCTCTGGATGAAGGTCTGCCTGTGATAATTAGCCTAATGGAATGAATGATTGTGGATAGACAATATGCAGCTGTGGCATGTCCGTGACTCATCGTCGTGGGTGGAAAGTGACAATCCTCGCAGGAGAGAACGCCATGATTGCAAACGCTGTGCATGCTTCGTCCTCACCTGCATGAGCCGGAGCGCCGCTTATTGTAGGAAAACCTGGTGGATTCTCTAACTGGATTACTTCAGAAGTATTGACCAAGTTTGGTGTTGGAGGATTTGGCAGCCGAGGAGGATGAATCTGGGCCTGCAGGGTAAGCCGGTGTGTGGAATTAGGACAGAGCATCAAGATGGTTTTTAGTGGAATATGCTGTCTATGCATTGGTGATGTAAGAGATCTAAGCTAAAATTGGAGAATTTGAATATAGATTACAGACTGAAGTATCTATTTGTGTTCGAGCTGTCAGTGCAGCTATTTTCTTTATGAAATAGTTATTGCTTTCTACAATGATGTTGAGTACTGGCAGATGAACTGAATTGCTTTGAATGTCAAACTTAGTGGTTACAAATCCTGTGAGTGTAACTGTCTTTGCCTCTAGCATTTTAAAGTGTTTCTTATTAATGTAGTCATTTTTACAATTCCCATTTCAGACTTTTCACGCCTCACTTGAAAGACAGACTTGGGTTTTTTTCTGTTCAAAAGTGACTAATATCTAGCAGCTCTGACTAACATGAGTGCTGTTAAGTAAGCGTTAGCTAATGATCTTGGTTAGTAGGCCTGTCATTAGCATTATGGAAATCATTTAACACTGTTTTTAAGTTATTTGCTTATTATTATTATTATTATTTCGGTAACACTTTACAATAAGGTGTCATTTGTTAGCATTAGTTAATGTATTAAATAACATGAACTAACAATGATCAATGCATTTGTTACAGTGTTTGTTAATGTTAGTTAATGAAAATACAGTTATTCATTGTTTGTTCATGTTAGTTCACAATGCATTAACTAATGTTCACAAATACAACTTTTGATTTTAATGATGTATTAGTAAATGTTGAACTTAACATTAACTAAGATCAATACTGTAGAAGTATTGTTCATGCTTAGCTCATGTTAACTAAAGTAGTTAACTAATGAACCTTATTGTAAAGTGTTACCATTATTTTTCAAATGATGCTGAATAATGGAAGCTTGTTTCTGCATGGGATAAAGTCGCAATTATTTATTTTATTTTATTTTTATCTCACAATTCAGACTTTCTTCTTAGAAGTGCGAGTTTATATCTCACAATTCTGAGTTTTTTTTTGTTAGAATTGCAGCTTTATATCTTGCAGTTCTGACTTTTTTCTCAGAATTTGAGTAAATATCGCAGTTCACCCTTCACAAAGACCTGCCCCCCTTAGTTACTGTTGCTGCGCCCGACAAGCCATGGTGCTCTCACTCCACACATCATGTTCTCACGCAGTAAAAAAATACATGGCAGAGTGATCAGAAACCTCACAATTCAGACTTTCTTCTTAGAAGTGCGAGTTTATATCTCACAATTCTGAGTTTTTTTTGTTAGAATTGCAGCTTTATATCTCGCAGTTCTGACTTTTTTCTCAGAATTTGAGTAAATATCGCAGTTCACCCTTCACAAAGACCTGCCCCCCTTAGTTACTGTTGCTGCGCCCGACAAGCCATGGTGCTCTCACTCCACACATCATGTTCTCACGCAGTAAAAAAATACATGGCAGAGTGATCAGAAACTGACAACGCACCGACAGAAAAGAAAGAGCAGGTTACTTTTGGTATGAAACAAAGTCTCGGCTTTCAAATTTAGTAATTAATTTTTTTTTTTCAAACAATAAATGCGGTTTTGTGGCTCTTTAATGTGTCGTGACAGATCACTGTAGTGCCTCAGTTCAAGAGGCACGTGGACCAATCATCTCTTCATATTTACTACTATTTATAGTACAGAATAAACACAGATGAATATCAGCTGCAGTCTCAACTGCACCATTTTTCAAGTTCAAGTTCACCGAAGTTAATCGTCTCTCCTGTCTGGTTTGTTTGTCGGACAAAAATGGCAGATTCTGTGTTATGATTGGTCAGATCGCCTGTCAATCAAACTCCCTGAGAAGGGTCAATTCTGAGTTTATATCTCACAATTCTTTTTTTTCTCAGAATTACGAGCAATTCTGATTTTCTATCTCAATTCACCTCGGCTTTCAAATTTAGAAAATAAATTTTTTTTTTCAAACAATAAATGCTGTTTTGTGGCTCTTTAATGTGTCATGACAGATCACTGTAGTGCCTCAGTTCAAGAGGCACATGGACCAATCATCTCTTCATATTTACTACTATTTATAGTACAGAATAAACACAAATGAATATCAGCTGCAGTCTCAACTGCACCATTTTTCAAGTTCAAGTTCACCGAAGTTAATCGTCTCTCCTGTCTGGTTTGTTTGTCGGACAAAAATGGCAGATTCTGTGTTATGATTGGTCAGATCGCCTGTCAATCAAACTCCCTGAGAAGGGTCAATTCTGAGTTTATATCTCACAATTCTTTTTTTTCTCAGAATTACGAGCAATTCTGATTTTCTATCTCAATTCAGACTTTTTCTTAGACTGTATATCATGCAATTATATATATATATTTGTATTTTAGACCTGGTCTCCTCCCTCTTCTGACACATATCCCATGAGTCTCAAATGCTCTTCCTTCAGTCTCAGTAATCTGACAGTGTTGTATTTCAGGTTTCTCCCAATGGGCTGCCAAGTTCTCAGTTACTAATTGTGGAAAATTAATTCAGTCTTTAGAGATTTATAATTAGTGTCAAATATGCGTATACCTCTCAGAGGTGTTTAGTAATTAATTAGCTCTAATTAAATAAGGTTTGTGCTTGGTGTGTCATTTAAAAGAATCGGAATTAAACATAGAACCTACAAACATCCGTAATAATGTTACTTCAGCTAGTGGTTAATAGTGGGTCAGTTAAAAGTACAGAGGATGTGCTGTCTTTTCCTGAGATTACAGTAAGCCTGTGCTTTGGCAGTACTAGAGCGAGCAACAGTCAGTGTTATCACAATTATTTGTCAAATTAGTTTCTACACCAATTTTCTCAGTTTACAAATCAAAAAATGCATGAAATACTCACTTATTTTAATTGAAAAGAACTGTAAGATTACAGCATGGCACTGCAGGATACAGAGAGAATAAGCAGCCTTTCACTATAGACCCGATTCACATTCACTTTCATCTCAAGGTGCCCTTAGAAACAGCATATAAATCAAAATGAATAAAGCACCAGGCAGATATTACTGAATATATATTTTACTGAAAAATTCAGTTTTTCTATGAATAGTTCAAGTCTTATAATGTTGTAGATACTAATGCTATATTGCGATATTCAAGTTATAGAGCCTGACATGTATGAGATATCTGGGTAAATTTCATAAAGAATGCCATGAACATAGGGACATAGTTAGCCTATATTTCACCCCAAATATATATATATTATAATATGAAAACATAATTTAAGTAATTTATGACTTTATGCAAAGTCACGATGATAATGTAGTATCTTAATATCTTCATGCCTTATAGTCACTTTTAGCAGATTAGAGCGGTTACATTTTGGGTATTACATTTTGCAAAGATATAAACAATCAAGTAGCTGAGATTTGCTGAATAATGTATATTATTATTTTTCATGAGTGTACTGTATCTATGCAAAAGGTTAAGTTGGATATACTATATGTCCAACTTAATATAGAGTTCTGCATTAATATATTTTTCATTTTGCCATGATATTAATGATCAAGCAGCTGAGATTTGCATAGTAGATTTCACTTTAAATTAGTGCATGTATGCAAATAAAGTTAGATATAATATACAGTGGGTACGGAAAGTATTCAGACCCCCTTAAATTTTTCACTCTTTGTTATATTGCAGCCATTTGCTAAAATCATATGTTGTGTCAGAGTGAATTTGACAGCAAGTGTATTTTCAGTCTGTCTGTTTGGTGCGTCATTGTTTAAATGACATGTTTGTAGTATATACACAAACCAGCCTGTCATCAGGGGTCAGAAAGCAGACGTCTCGTAGCTCTGTGCATTTCTGTTTGTGCAATCCTGGTGTCGCTGTCATGTGTCTTACGCTCCCCTAGAGTTCAATAAAATCTCAAGGTGATTTAAAGAAGCTTTTCGTTCTATCCTTAGCCGCCAAAGGCCCTGATTATTGGCCAGATGGTTTGTGGGAGGGCTTGTGAACCTGCGTCCCTGTAGCAGTCGTGTGCTTGGATGCTACCTGGCTGGAACATTGCTCTGTATAGTCAGATTTAAAAAAAAAAA
>NW_015505358.1:864970-865414 GCF_001515645.1 Sinocyclocheilus grahami | reverse complement strand
AAAAAAAACCTGGTTTTGTCTTATTATTCATAAAATTAATTGTTCAGTGAAAACATGCTTGATGCAGTATATCATGGCTTTTGTGGCCAAATATGGATAATTTATCAATTTTATATAAATAGAATTAGAACATTGCATGTGTCGAGAAGATACAATGTCATTTTATTCAGTCTGGACTGTCATGAAATTATTTTATGCATTGGCTATAAGAAAACTAACTTAAGTCTCAGTTTAATACACATAAAATGATTTTATGCACAAACTTTGCTCAGAGATCATGCTCTTGAACTTCTTTAAATGTTGGATTAAAGTGCCTATTAAGGACTAAATGCAATTGAAACTAGTCTGTAACTGTTTCCCAAAGAACATGAGATTAACCTCTGGACTCAAGCCTAATTTCTTAATTGCTTACACTTTTAAATGACATGTGTAGTATAATACAAG
>NW_015505358.1:845321-864960 GCF_001515645.1 Sinocyclocheilus grahami | reverse complement strand
CAGTATCTGTGTTTTTGTAATACCACAGTGTTCTTTAAAGTACTTTGGAGTACCATGTCAATGCCATTGTTCACTGTATGAATATGCCAATCAAACGGTACCATGGTACTCCCATAAGAATTAACTTTAGAGACATTCATAACATAAATGTTGTACTTATGTTTTCCACCTCTGACTAAATCTAATTAAACAATCAAATAGTGATAATTTAGCCACTATATCTTTGATTGATAGTTTGAAGCCTTAATACCTGTCTTAGCTTGAGTAACCCATCATATTTGAGGCTTAATTTTTGTGTTCGGTTCCTAGGAGAAAATATTTTTCAGGGTAGCTCTTTCATAACACAAGAGGCTTGGAGATCTCAATTATGTTTCTTTCACTTTGTCAGAATTAGCAGAAAAATATAGAAACAACGGTTAAACTATAATGATATGAATATGGATGGCAGATGATTTGGTCTTGGGAGTGTTTAATGAGAAGTATTTGAGTTTTGATTATAATATTCAGATTACTGTGTTTTCTTGGCAAATCTGAGGGCAGACTCATTACTAGAGTCTTCATTTATTCTAATATCTAGCTTTCCTCCACAGATTGAATTGACTTGGAGGAGAGATGCAGAGCACGACCCAAGGCTCCTTCGATGCTAAATGGGTAAAAGTCTTACTTGGAGTAGTCAAAGGAGTAGGAGGTGCATCGTCCTTCGGCTCCAGCGTAACTGTGGCCAGCCCAGCCAAGAGAATTACCTTCTACAAGAGTGGCGACGCTCGGTTCAAAGGCATCAAGATGGCCATCCATAAGAGCAGCTTCAGATGCTTTGATGCCTTATTGGATGACCTTTCCCAAAAGGTTCCTCTACCTTTTGGTGTGCGTACCATCACGACCCCCAGGGGGACCCACAGCATTAAACATTTAGAGCAGTTAGAGGACGGAGGCTGTTACCTGTGCTCTGACCATCGCTACGTGAAGCCAATCAACATGGAAGCTGCAGGGAAGAGGCCGGCGGTCTGGCACCATCACAGCCACCCGCATAACACTCGCCGCAAGCTCTCCCGACCAGAGGAGCCCCCCTCGGGACATCAGCACCACCATCGGCACCCCAAAAGAATAGTTCTTGTAAAAAACAACGACCTTACTGTTAGGCGATCCATCATTCTGAGCAGACGAACTGCTCGGAGTCTTCGCGTTTTCATGGACGAGATTTCAGAACTCATGCAATGTCATGTCAAGAATCTCTACACTCTGGAGGGACGCAAGGTCAGGGAGGATTTCATTTCTTCAGCCATTCTTTAATTAGCCAGGTCAAGTATTTTAGGAGGCAGGTGTCAGGTCAGGACAGAACTGAAGGCCC
Source organism: Sinocyclocheilus grahami (assembly GCF_001515645.1). Lineage (NCBI taxonomy): Eukaryota > Metazoa > Chordata > Actinopteri > Cypriniformes > Cyprinidae > Sinocyclocheilus > Sinocyclocheilus grahami. Next base: position 863,612 of record NW_015505358.1, on the reverse strand, counting down.
TGGGATAATAGTTGTGCTAGCTACTAATCTAATTTGTATCGTAAAAAGAGATGGTTCACCCCCCCCCCCCCCCAAAAAAAAAAAAACATTTATTCACACAAAAGGAGAAGTTAAGAGTATTGACCAAAAAGCACCATAAATATAATCCATATGATTTGCATGCTAGTGTTCTTGTGAACAAACAGACTAAAATTTGGTCTAAAAAGTAATTATTTAATCAAATATACTTGCCCTCCATTATGCATTCTCAGTTTTAGGACTGTTGTCATAACACCAGTTGCCAATGATTGTTGCAAATGTTTGAATGTGTGCATGCACTATCTGAGCAATATTGGGCAAGATTTTCAGCGAATAATACATTTTTATAACAAATGTTATGTATTTTTTGTTCATTTTGGAATTTGATAGCCCCATGCAATGCTTTCTTATTATGGAAAAGAGCATTCTGCTGAATATCTCCTTTCATGGTCCATTTAAAGAAAATATCATGAGGATGAGTAAATGATGCCTGAATTCCCATTACTGGTTGAACTATTTCTTAAAAATACCATGTCAAATCTGTATTTTGTGTTTAAGTGGTTGATATCCGTTTTAGCTTAATACGGGATAATTGGGACATTTTTATCCAGTCATTGCAATGGCAAAAAGTGGCCCAATTTACCTGAATTCACCCTACATGTGCTTTTGTCATTGCAGCAGACCATTATGTTTGGGGTTTGATGATTTAGTGGTTGTAAATGCTAAAATTAGTCTGTCAGTGCAACCATGTTAAGCATTTTAAATCAGTCAATTATGAGATTACATTTCAGTCAGGATGTTGATGTTAAAAGGTAGCTATGTACACAGTGATAAGTATTTGGAGTGGATTTGACGTGTTATATGTCTTTTGTCTTCTGTTTATTCACTGCTCTCCATAGATTGACAATATTTGGAGTCTGATGCAGTGTCCTAGTGTGCTGGTCTGTGTGGGTCGAGAGCCCTTCAGGCCGCTGCTCATTGAAAGTTTGAAGAAGCTCTCAGACGAAAAGCTTCCAGGAATGGGCACAAGGTCTCACTCCAGTGTCTGCAGTGAAGGCCATGAAAGCAAAAAGAATGGTAAATATTTTCTTTTGTACACAGTTCAAGTTAACTACCGTTTACATTCATTTGTTTTAGGTGAGTCATTATAGTGATTAACTAACCATCTACCCAACCCACGTGTCTCTAATAATAGACTAAAGATGAAACAACCATTTGCCACCAACAGTTAATGTATTCAAGGGGTTGGTGAATCAAGAGCCTCTTTCAGTTGTGTAGTTTGCATGTTGAAAATGTTATTATCCTTAATGAAATTGTATATCTATTTTTTTCATCATTTTATTTTAACAGTTAACTTTGGCCTGGAGACAAAGAAAAGCATTATCCATCCACGATCAGACTCCAGTAATAGATCTACAAGATTCTCTCTTTCTTCAGAAAAGTCCTATCAAAATGGATTATGCATGACACCAGGACAGTCCGGTTGTGTCAGCAACTGTCCTTATGTTAAAGAATTTGTAGTGAACGATGACATTGAGAAGAGAGTGCTTGTTAACAAAGATGGCAGCCTTTCAGTGGAGATGAAGGTTCGCTTTCGGCTCTTCAACGATGAGACTCTTCAGTGGTCCACCCAGATCAAGAAGTCATCAGCAAATGTGAACGACTCTGGTTCTGTAAAAGATGCAGATTATCTTCAAGGTAAAGCTGAGTATTCAGACCCAGACTCCATATCTGCATTTGAGACTGATGAAGCCTTTGCAACAAAGCTGCATCAGAAGCATATCGAGGAAACACTTTGTCAGAACTGTTGCAATCACTACCAAGAGTACGACATCTGGAAAAACCCCATGCACAAAGAACCGGGGGCCTGCAAATCACCCAGTTCCAGTGCATCGTCTCACAAAGTTGTACATAAAAAGTCATCGGTGGATAGTACGCACACAATTTCTCGTTCCAGTGGCGAGTGCACTGAGCATGTGGTGGAAAAGGCCTCGTGCTTTCAGCAGACAATGGAGGAAGGAGACACTAGAGTAGAATACTGTGCAATAAGTCGTTGCTGTAATCGAAGTGAAGTATCATCTGTTGGCGTCATGTCAAAGAGCAAGAGATCTTGTGAGGACGACCGTGAGAGTCATGCTAAAATTAAATGTTCTCATATGGAACCTAAAATCTCTCCTACTCCACATTGTGAGGTCATTAAGGTCATGGAAGAGCGTCCGGTTTCTGCAGTCAGCAACTCGTCCAAAGTGATTGAGTCTTTGAAGGAAGATCAGGATGATGATTATGATGACTTGCCTCAAAGTGTCTCAAGAGCATCACACTGGTCTCAAAGTGACCATCTTGAGAGTGATGATCAACACAAATGTGTTCATTGTTGTGGCTACCAAACTTCACCAAGATCTTATTTGTCCCCCAGACCTCCAAGTAAAGAATCAAGCAGTGCTGTTCACTCACTTAAGCTCAAAAAGTATAAAACCCCTTTTGCAGCACCAGCAGAGCCAGATGGGATGAGTACGACATCTCTGATTTCAAAAGTGTCCTCCAGATCACAGCCTTGTCAGTGTGGAACCATAACCCCAAGTTCAGTTGCATCTGGTAGGCAGCACGGGCCTGAGGGAGAGGCTTGTAGTGCACATTCCAGACATAGCCAAGCGTCTTGTAAATCTAGAGTCCAAGCAAAAAGCCCTGGATCCAATGCATCAGATGCTCTGGAGATATGTGACGTTGACGCTGCAAACAGATCTTTAAGTGCCACATTAGGTGTGTTGAAACCATCAGTTGAGTCTGGTGTATGTTCATGTTGTGGTGAGCATAAAAGATTGAATGGGAATCCAGAGGGGAGTGAACCAGAGAAAGCTGATTCCATTTTGTCGAAGCCAAACAAATCTGCTGCATCCACTTCAAATGCTCATGAAAACTGTGAACCATTTAATGATATTTCGAAAAGGGAAGCCACACGGGAATGCTCTGAGTCTGCACTGTCTAAAAATTCAAATGCCTCTTCTACTTCTAAAATCTCAAAAAAGTCTAACTGCTCTACACATGAAATGTATTCTGTTGGGAAATCATCAAAATCTGAACATAATGAAGCAGAAAGTGTTGGAGAAAGAACCAAAAGTGCCACGCCAGCAAAGTCAGTCGGGTCAGACTGCATTGTTTCAGAGAGAGAGCCCACACCAGCCTTGGTTCTGAAAGTAATGGACAAAGCTGAAGAAAAAAGCCAAGAAAGAGCTGTCAGCCCAATGTCAGCCCATTCAGATTTATCAGGTGCTTCAAGGAAATCCTACACACCAAAGTCTGCACATTCAGAGAAAACTAAAACGCCTAGATGTTGTAGTCCAAATGATTTAGAGGAAGTGCCATCAAACTTATTTAGTTCTCAAGTTGATATATCAGAAAGTGCTGCTACTCGGAGTCATACTATGACAGATAATCATTGTGGACAAGACACAGAGTTTCCTCAAGAAGTGAGGTCAGCTAGTGCCATGTCTAATAAATCAAACCGATCTTCTGAACATCCGTCGCATGCATCAGAGCAAACAACTAAGTCTGTCAAATCTTGTTGCGGCTTACAATACAAAGCCACTCAAAATATCAGTGGCCCTGATATTCAGTGTGTGCCGGAAACTGAGGTAACCACTGAAAAAAGATTATGCAGCCCACTGTCCAACTGCTCCAAAATATCTGTAAAGTCACATGCATCCTCAAAGTATTCACACGCAGAGTCTAAATCTGAGAAAAGAGTTTCCACTGCAATGTCTGTTCAAACAAACATGTCTAAAGGATCTTGTAGGTCCCGCAAATCAAACTACAATGTTCCAGAAACCACAGTTACCTCAGAGCCAAATGATACAACACCTAATGAATGTGCAACTCCAAAAAGTGAGTCAAATAGAGCCATCAGTGCAATGTCTCAGACCTCAGAAAAGTCTAATGCCTGCTCTAAAAGATCTGTCAAATCCAATGGAAAGAGCCTTGCATCTCAGGAAGTGAAGAATGGGAAAGACATGACACAGAATGCCTTATCTGTGACCTCTCCATTGCCTAGGTTAAAGAGGTCTCCATCTCCTAGATCAACCCACAACAATGAAATTAAGAAAACTGAGAGCAGAGCACCAAGTGGGATGTCAGTAAGCTCTAACCTATCCTTGCAATCCCAGAGATCCAGTAAATGTCATTGTCACAGCTCCTCAAGTGGTAATTTGAGAGAGACAAAGATTGAGATGCTAAAAGAGGATGCCAAACGTGAATCCGAGAGTTTGTCAGGAAAATCAAAACTGTCAACTAAATCTCTTATATATAACATTAAGTCTTCAGGCAATCAATTAGATGTGCCTCTAAGCCCTACATCAACAGCATCTGTTTCTCTTGGACTAGTAGAAGAGCACAAGGGTGATGACTTTGATGAACAATCAACCAGTGGCATGTCACACAGAGGAACAGAGGAAGCTGGATATACGTTAGAGATTGTAAATGGTGTGGATACAGAGGAAAGGCCAAGGACAGAAATGTCTATGAACTCTGCAATTTCAGACAAATCCAAAAAGTCCCATCACAAGAACTGTAAGACTCCTGTTCAAGCCCTTTCCCCTGTCTCGGCTGGAAGCGTCATGTCAGCAGAACTCAAGAAAAGCAAGTCGGGAAGCCAGTTAAATGAAAACAATATCAGAGTGCCCTCCAGTTCAAGAAGTAAGTCACCCTCGAGAGTTTCACAGGGAAGCACAAAAAATACAGCTATGAAAGAGAGAGATTGTGAAACTGTCAACAACATCAACCATGCAGAAATGAATGAAACATCTTCAAAGCATGACCAAAGTGAAAGAACCTCTGGAAAAGCTACCCCAGAAAGTGACTGTTTAAATTCTTCAAAAGCCTCTGAACATGCAGTGAATTCCAAAAATGGGCACAGTACTAAAGAGAGTGATAGATCTACATGCAAACGATCTAAATGTTCTTCCCAATGTTTGGAAATAAATGGGTTGAATATAAAATATAACGGAGACAATGATGGTGGCACGGTTAAGTCATCCACATCAGACAGAACATCTGTGAAAAATGAAGCATCCAGGCCAAATTCAACAGAGATGTCTGATATTTCCCAAAATTGTATAAGTCTACCACAAGAGATGCCAAAGAAGAATATAGCATCACTCAAGCATCCTTGTTCCTCAAGCGACAGTGTTTTATCTCAGGCACTTTCAGCAGCAGATCTGTTGAAAGATATTGTCGGCAACGCAAGACCAGTCAGCAGAGGATCAAAGTCAGTTGCCTCCAGCAAAAATGTCGACAAGGTAGAAAATAAAAGCCAAAAAAGCAGCAGGAGCAAACACAGCAAAGTCAGCATCTCATCAGAGTGCAACAACAAGGAATTGATGCCGTCGTGCTTACCGAACACGTCCTCTACGGAAGTTGTGAGTGACTGGCTGAGGAACATTCCCATTGATGGCCATGTTTATGAAATGGATGTCGAACTCACTGAAGATGTGACCCTGGCTCAAGTTGGTGAGGACACTTCTCAGAGAGACCAATTTGAGGCATCAAAAAGAGGCATAATCGAGATTGAGAAACCCCATGATGATCAGGCAGATGTGAATCATATTCAGCTGGTGACTAACGACATTTGTGTTGAGACAGAGTTGTGCGATGAAAGAGCACAATTGAAACCCGACCGCGAAGCATTAACCAAACAAGACAGTTTGCAAAAGCAGCGTCATTCTTCGGTTCAGGTCATGAAGGTTTTACTGGGTCCAAAACTAGACAGATCCAGTAGTTTACCTGAGATCTCCCCTGTATATGGCAGAAAATTAAGCCAGTCTGCTCAAGGGCTGTTGGACTGCTTCGCGAATTTACGATTGATTGACTCCGACTCTAAAAATGAAAAGCATCATAAATATAATGAAATCATGTTGATCCTACAGTCTCTCTGGCTCCAAAAGCCCTCTGAGGATGAGCAGAAAAACCAGAATGCAAAGGATCATCCCTCTGCTGAAGATGAATTTAACCCACAGTCTTCATCTGGAGTTGATGTAAGCAGCGGCTCCACCGGCTCTGTTAAAGGTAGCATGAATGGCGTATTAGAAAAAATAGAGACCACACAAGGCACAATACCACCAATTGCTGAACGAGAGGGCTCACTGCAAGATAAAGAAGAAGAAGAAGAAGATGAGGTTAAGTCTACAGCTCAAGCATGTGAATGTTTAGATCCATCCAAAGTCCCCTCAGATCCAGTAACTCCAGACCTTGCAGAACGAGTCCAGGGAAGTCCAGTAAATGCACAACTGGATGATGACCAAGAAAATGGTGTATTGCAAGAGGATCAATCAGATCAAACGCCACAAACAACCTCTTACAAGAGCTCTGGGAATGAGAGTAATACTATGAAATCTCAAGAAAATACAAGCTCGGGAACTCCACCGTCTGTTCAGAGGGCTCCGCTTACTAAAAGAGTTTCACAAGATCCAGATCCCGTTTGGGTGCTGAGCTTATTAAACAAGCTAGAAAAGCAGTTCATGTTACATTACGCAGATGCCATGGCAGAGTTCAAAGTGAGGTGGGATTTGGATGACAATGAGATGCTCGATAAGATGATAAGTGAGCTGAAAGAGGAAGTGCACAAACGGATTCAATCGAGTATTAACCGCGAACTGCAAAAAATTCAAAGTCGGGCTGGCAGGGGTCCGAGACCTCCAGGAAATACTCTATCAAGAGACTCAACGGTCCAGACTGAACAGCGACGCAAGCGTCTTCGGGTCATGCGCAATAAGTCCATCTTGTCGAGAAGTGATGCAAATTACACTGCATCAGGTACAGAATACAGTGACCAGCGCAGTGACGATGAATACTGCCCATGTGATGCATGCATGAAAAAGAAAATGGCATCCAGAGCAGCCCAGCAAGCTCAGGCTTTGAGTTTGGCTCCAGTTATGATAGAATTTGATCTGCGGAAAATTTTGCAAATGAAAAAGAATCCAGCCCAACCTACAGAACCAAAGATGGAAGAACAACACACCACCAGCGTGACTTGTGCAGTTAATAAAGAAGAGAACAACTTAGAAGTGGTTCATGAAGTGGTAGAGGAAGCGAATGACGATACTAGAGGCCTTAAATTTGAGATGGCAGATCAAGAGCCAGACAGTGTTGTCAATGCAGTAGATGAAGGCAAAAATGCAGAAAAAATCAAAGATGTGTCTGTAGACTCTGAGACAAGACATCCAAACGAAGAGGAAGCAAATGACAAAACCGAGTGTGTTGATGTGGAAGGGGGTGACGAAGTGGTGGAGAATGAAGAAATTGTGGTAAATGTTAAGACAGATGCTGAGGAGGAAGTTGAGGTTGTTGAAGAAGAGGCTGACAATGAAGGAAGTACAGAAGAGGACTGTGAGAAGAAAGACAGTCCTGAGGGAGATGCGGGAAATGTAGAAAATAGTGATATGGCTGTGGAGGCAGAAAGAGATGATGAGATGACAGAAATTGGTGAAGGAATTGAATCGGTTGACAAGGAAGCAGAAACTGAGACTGGGAAAGAGAGTACAGAAGACAAGTCTGCAGAAGATGGAGGTGATTCTAAGTCAAATAAAGTTGATACACCTACTGAAGGTGAAACTTCAAATGACGAGTCCACCAGTGAGAAGAATGCTGGTGGGAACCAGGATGGATGTGCAGAGGATGATACCAACAAAGATGGGACATCAGACACGGGACGGGACACAGTCCGATCTGAAGAAAACGGCAAGACGCCAAAGGTAAATATCGAGGTGGAGCTCAAAGGAGACACAGAAAATGAAATGGACAAATGTAGCTCTGTTGAGGAAGATTTGCAAAATGATGTTGCTGTTGTTGATGACTGGGAGAGCACACTAGCGAAACGGGTAACGAGAACATCAGTGGAGTCTCAACCAGGATCCGTGGAGAACTGCATAAATCCAACAGCTAAACTGAAAGATCTTCAGAGTTTCATGGAGAGTGTTGAAAGTCAAGGAGATGGCATGGTTGTGATTACTAAACAACCAGCGTACAAAGAGACACATGGAAACCGCAAGGACATGTGCAATGGCTTGACTGAATGGCAAGTGTCTCCTAAAATAAGCAACAAGGCCAGTGAACAAAATAAAGGGCAATGATGTTATGGTGACCAATGAAGAAACATTTGATATTCCCGCATATAAAGCACTTTATTACTAATGTTACTTTAGATGGGACTTAAATGATGTGAGATGATTAATCTCAAAGACTTCTAAAGAGCTAAATAGACATTTCAAAACTGTATGTTGTACAATTCTGTATATTTATCGTGTAGTCAATGTATTATTTTTATTGAGTCTGTTAAAAGGCATCAAACTTTCATTTACAAATATTTACTCCTGGATTCGTGTACACAGTCAAATACTGTATATACTCAGTCACAGAATCGTGTACATTTGACCAATTAACATTGAATTCTCAGGGTTCTGAATGTTATAAGTATTATACTATTCATGCATTGTTTGCTCAAACCTTAACCAAGGTTAGCATTGCATAACTTCTAGTTTATGTGCTAAATGGCACAATTATATTTCAAAGTATACAACTGCAAATATGATGTAAGAAAGAGGTATTACCCAGAATGCTTTTGAGACGTGTTCGGTTTACTGCAGCAACTTTTTGCCATGACGGAATGACTTAACTAAGTTTTATTTAATTCTGAATTTGCAAGATTTTCTGATTCTGCGAAGTGGTGCTTGATGCCACATTTTACATGATAAAAGATCTCACCATATGTGGTATTTAAAGCATCCTTGATCCAATTTTTCTTGTATGTTGCTATTGTACTGTAACATTTACAGTAATAAATGCTCAACTCTGAGAATGTCACATTATGTTTTCATAACAGGTCGGCACATATTTAGAATTAGGAGTTTGTTGTTTTAGGTATCTGACTATGTACATGTCAACAATTGCACTGACTTGTTCATCAAGTTTCTGTTTGTATTGTTGCTCTGCCATGGCCGGTTTTTTTTTTTGTTTGTTTGTTTTTTTTAACCTGAAACAGGTTACAGTGCTTTGTGTGGCTAAAATAGTAACATCTATGTATTTGTGTACAGCATGTTTCCACAAGTTCCACAAATCAGACTTTCAGATTTTTGCAGATAATTTACAGTGAGTTTTGCACAGGTTCGCACCATTTATTTATTTATTTTCCACATTGTAGTGTTCTTTGTTATAGGTGTTTTTCATTATTAGTCCTTCAAATATTCAGTGATATAGTCGGGAACACACACTTAAAGGTGCAGTGTGTAAATTTTAGCGGCATCTAGGGGTGAAATTGTGAATTGCAACCAACGGCTCAGTTCCCCCGCTCACCCCTCCCTTTAGAGAAGCTACGGCGGCCTACACAGGTAAAGATGTTGTCGGTAAAAACAGCATAGAGCAATGAGATTTCTTTACAAAGGAAAATTAAGGAATTATATTTACTATACAGTGTTTTATTGGCAAGAACAACAAAGTGACGAAACACGCTCTGTAGAGCAGTTTATCCGTTTAGGGCTACTGTAGAAACATGGTGGCGACTTCCATGTAAGGGGACCCGCCGTGTATATAGTTAGAAATTGCTCAATCTAAGGTAATAAAAACATAACGTTTAATTAAGTAAGGTCTTTATACACATCTGAAAATGTAGTTATGTATATTATACTGCATTTCTGTCAGTCGATCGTTGTAAATATTACACATTGCACCTTTAAGTACAAATAATTGCAGCAGAGTTTGAGTCCAGCAGCTTGAATAGATCTTGCGTCATTCTAATCTCATTGCCATTGCATTGGGAGTAGCAGGGAGAGAGGATTGAGGTTGACTTGCATCAGTCATTAATCTAGAACGGCTATAAGTCAATGGTAGCCTATGTAAATGTAGTTCAGCAGGGTGCATAGATGTTACACAAGCCTAGACTTTACAGCATATGTTGAGAAAACCATTAATCTCACATAGCCTATGCTAGATTGATTAAAATGTGTTTATCCCGTTTATTTCCAATGTAACAACCCTTGTGTTCTGCTTTTGAAACCACAGGCCAGAAAAGGGATGACATCCGTTCAAGTGCCATTCATACAGTTTACTACCAACAAAAGTTTGGAATAATTAAGAATTCTTAAATGTTTTAGAATTAGTTTCTTATGCTCATCAAATCTGCATTTATCTGATAAAAAAATGCAGTGAAAACAGAAAAATATTTTGCAATTTAAAATGTGTTCTCTATTTTAATATATTTTAAAGTGCAATTTATTCCTGTGACTGGAAAGCTGAATTTTCAGCATATTAGGATGATTTCTGTAGGATCATGTGACACTGAAGACTAGCGTAATGATGCTGAAAATGCATATTTGCATAGAAATAAATTACATTTTAGAATATAATAAAACAAAAAAATAGTTATTTTAAATATTTCACAATAATACAGTTTTTACTGTATTTTTAATCTGATACATGCAGCCTTGGTGAGCATAAGATACTTATTTCAAAGATATTAAAAATAACTTTTAGACCGGTTGTGTATATACTTCATAGAAAAGATTGATATTTACTTTAAAGAATTTGAGCTTGTTTTTTTCCAAGTATTTAGAGCTGTTCAAATATTTTCGTAATGTAAGAGTCATCTGAAATGTTGTCAGAAGGAAGAAGGAAACCTTCTTTAAAAAGTACACTTACAGTAGTGGCAACAATCCCGATTTACATGATTACATTAATATGTTCTTTATCAGGTCACAGAAAATACATGCTCCTACAATAGTTTTTAGAATTCACATAAAAGTTTAAAAATCGTACATTAATTTGCTATGACCAAATGTTCAAAGATCACATGACATAATGTTTCTACATTGGGGCCAAGATAGCCATCATTTTTTAGTTCAGCAGCTTTGATCACAAAAATGTCAGTCAACAATTGAATATTTCCTGCTTACCAGGGAATAGTAAAACAGCTTTTTGGAAACTAAGAAACTTCATAATCACCTTTAGTAATACTGATTAGCAACACTAGTAATAGTCATTCTAAATCACGTGTTTGAGAGATTTATGCCACAGTTTGCATATGAATGAATCTCAGGAAACCTGTCAAGAACATGTCACATGTAATTGCCTAAATCAAAATGTATTTATTTATTTTACAATTTTGCATTAAGAAAATGAAGCCCCTTTTTAAGGCCATTTTAAGTTTCTTTTCCCATGACAATTAAGTTTTAGCTCCAAATTGCATACATTATTTTATATCTTTATGCAGTTTTGAATTTTAAAAAGTCACATTACCGTAATTTTTACTGTAATATTTTTGGTCATTTTTTACATTTTCATGAGACTCACCCATATTGCATCAATTTCAGTAGATATTACCTCTGTAAACTATAAGGGATTGTATGTGTTGGTTACATATAATCTAAGCTCAAAAGTGTCTCAGCCCTCTCATTTCTACAGTATCTACTCCAGTTCAGAATCAGCCTCATGTATGAGAGCCATCAGCTTCTCCCGTAGCTCCGTAAATGTTGGTCTCTCCTCAGGGTTTGACCTCCAGCACAGCAGCATAATGTCATAGAGCGCTTCGGGACAGCCGGCAGGTCTCTCCATCCGCTCTCCTCTCTGAATGGACCGAACGCATGACATTTTTTCCATCCCTAAGATTGTGGAAGAAAGATGTGTTGGGTGAGATGTGATACTACAACCACATGTATTATGTTTAGGGTTATGAAATGTGTTTACCAGGGTATGGGTCATCTCCATACGTCACGATTTCAGTTAAAAGGATGCCGAAAGACCAGACGTCACACTTGCTTGTGTAAGCCTTGTTCTCAAATATCTCAGGGGCCATCCATTTCACAGGGACCTTTATATCTGCAGAAAGATGAGAACTGTTATGCACTTTGTGTTTGTATGTCTTACATGCCTGAACGAACATATCAAATATCTCACCAGATGAAATTCTGTGGCTTCCAGCGAGGTTAATTTCAGCGAGTCCAAAATCGGCTATTTTGCAGCATTGCATGTCGGTAAGCAGAATGTTATCGGCTCTCAGATCACGGTGAACTATTTTATTCTCAATGTAAATCATTCCTTCAGTAATCTAAAAAAGAAAGAAATCCAGTATGTGACTTAGTTTAGCAAAGGGCCGAAACTACTACAGACATTGAGGGGAAAATGTTGTATTGACAATGTCAAAATGATTGAGATGGCTTCAGTTTTCAATGGTCAAAGAGTGCGAGGTAAGATGTAAGTAACTAAATAGGAAACATCTGACAAATGTTTTACGATAAAAATGTTAAACGACTAACTGTAATGTGATGCAAGCTACTCGATTTTGTTGTCAAATTTCATAATTGAATGTGACGAGATGAGAAGCATTTTTTTTCCTTTTGCATTTTTAAATAGGCCTATTAATGCATCTCATCCAACTCTGGTGTGTAGCTATATATTATTTTCAAACAGTTAAAATAGATTACTTTACAAGAAGTTCTTATTCTTTTGCTATTTTTCTTTTTTCAATTCAACCTAAATCCATTTAAATCCTTTATTTAATTCACTTAAATAAAAAGATTCCCCATAAATTCCGGGCCTTGGTTTAGAATCAATTGCACAATGTGACCCTTAAATCAGTGTAAAAGGAACACACCACTATTTTTGAAAATAGACTAATTTTCCAACTCTCCTAGAGTTAAACAGTTGAGTTTTACCGTTTTCGAATCCATTCAGCCGATCTCCGGGTCTGGCGGTAGCACTTTTAGCTGTAGCTTAGCATAGATCATTGAATCTGATTAGACCGTTAGCATCTCGCTTAAAAAATGACCAAAGAGTTTTGATATTTTCCTATTTAAAACTGGACTCTTCTGTAGTTACATCGTGTACTAAGACCGACGGAAAATGAAAAGATGTGATTTTCTAGGCCGATATGGCTAGGAACTATGCTCTCATTCCGGCGTAATAATTAAGGAACTTTACTGCCGTACCATGGGTGCAGCAGGAGCAATGATATTACGCAGCTTCTGAAAACAGGCTAACTTCTGTCAACATAACCAACGTAACCACCTGCTTGCACAGGAAGCGTGCCTTCCGTTGGAAGTTACCTAGCTGGGATTATTTTCAGGCGCTGCGTAATATCATTGCGCCTGCTGCACCCATGGTACGGCAGCAAATTTCCTTGATTATTATTAGAGTCCATTTTTAAATAGGAAAAATATAGAAACTCTTTGGTCATTCTTGAGTGAGATGCTAACGGTCTAATCAGATTCAATGATCTATGCTAAGCTACAGCTAAAAGTGCTACCGCCAGACCCGGAGATCGGCTGAATGGATTCGAAAACTCAACTGTTTAACTCTAGGGGAGTTGGAAAATCGGCAGCAAATTTCCTTGATTATTATTACGCCGGAATGAGAGTATAGTTCCTTGCCATATCGGCCTAGAAAATCGCAACTTTTCATTTTCCGTCGTTCTTAGTACACGATGTAACTACAGAAGATTCAAGTTGTAAATAGGAAAAATATCGAAACTCTTTGGTCATTTTTAAGCGAGATGCTAACGGTCTAATCAGATTCAATGATCTATGCTAAGCTACAGCTAAAAGTGCTACCGCCAGACCCGGAGATCGGCTGAATGGATTCGAAAACTCAACTGTTTAACTCTAGGGGAGTTGGAAAATGAGCCTATTTTCAAAAATAGTGGAGTGTTCCTTTAACAATGCAAGATGCACTGCTGAGGTATAAGAAATGTTTTAAATAAATGTGACTGTTGTGGCAGATGTGAATGGGGAGTTTCTATGCATCTGTAAGGTGTTTTAACCCCAAATAGAGGGCTTCCTCATTCCTCAGCTCCTTGAGTGTATTTGGAGAACTGCTATGTCCTTCATGATGATCGATTTCCGGGAGCGAGGAAATGAGGAAGCATCAATTTGAGAAGCAGCTGATCTTGCATGACAGCAGCACCGAATGGAATTGCAAAAATAATGAACATGTCACCTGTCTCCCTAACATTAATGTCAGTGTTGCTGTGTTAGGCCACTTAAACTAACAGCAATAAATGGAGCCTTTTCATAGAAATCAATGTATGAATTTCTTACTTAGAATGCATTGACATATATAGGTTATAATGATTTATCAGTGTATGTTATTCTAAAGATAAAAAAAAAATTGTATGTACTATAAAGTTAGGTTAAAAATAGCGCTGCTTTGAAGTTTCCAGAAAACCCTTTTCTAGCCGCTCTTATTTTTAATAAAAGAGGTCATATAGAGATACTTTCACCATCCTGCCCTGCAGTTCCTCCCATTGATTTTCTTGTTTCTTTCAGAAATGGGAGTTTTTATGTTGAGCTTAATTGTTTTTAAGGAACACTGGCCGTATGATTTTTGATCACATTCCAGATTGCCGGAATTACTCTCAAAGAAATCAAGTTACCTGGACGGCAAAATCCATCATGATTGAAAACTCTAGGTCTTGTTTCTCTTTGTGGCCTGAAGAAAAATATAAACGTATTTTTTAAAAAGCACTTTTTTTTCTGCAAAAGCAATGTGTCAGTTAACGTCAGAATGAAGGTAATGATATTTATAGTGTTTTTAGTTGCAAACAAGTTGATATTACTTCACTTACTGATGAGAAATTGCTTTAAACTGCCATTTTTCATGAGCTCTGTGACTAAACACATGGGTTCACTATTAGTACACACAGCGTAGAGCTTCAGCAAACGCTCATGATGCAGCTCTTTCATGATATCAATCTCTGTTTTGATATTTGAATAGTTGACATCTGCAAGTAAAGTGGGACAGATAATATCAATTGATCATAATTTTAAAAGTAAATCACAGGTTTGTTTTGGATCATGATTAGCCGGTGAAAAATGATACTAAATGCAACAAACCCTATATTCACGACAGCAAAATATGTTTATGGGAATATTAATGAATTTCATTTCTTAATTTTTTAGGGTATTTTGTTTGCTTTTATGTCGGCACTCAGTGTTAAATGTAAAACATGGGACATGAAGTAAAACCAGTTGAGAACACACTGATTTAAACTGAATTACCTTTGAACTCTTTGATGGCCACCTCTGTGGTGTTGTTCCAGAGCCCCTGCCAGACCTCCGCAAACTCCCCGCTGCCCAGCTTCTTTATTTTGGTAAGTGAGCTTCTCTCTACCTCCCATTTGGTTTCAAATGACAGAGTCAGAGGAGCTGGCTGGTCCAGCTAGAAGAATAATGGACAGATTGGAATTATGCTGGAAAACTTCGTTATAGGATGCTGCGGTACTTTCATTAATCTGTAGGTTGTAACTCTTCTCTGACCTTCACACAGGGTTCGTGAAGCTTCGCGCAGAGTCCACCCTCATTTTTAGAGTAAAACTCTATCAGCTCACACAAGGTCTGGAAGGTTGTGTGATGAACAAGGAAAAACTGCTTGTCGTTTTCTCCCTTCTTGACCCTGTAATGCCGTGCATGAAGGCCGTTCCACACTTTAAAAGAAATAATTTGTAGAAAATGTTATTTAGCTACTCTCCAAGTTGAGATCAAGGTTGGTTTATTGTTACTAGATCTCTTTTTTTTTTTATTGGGTTGAAGTGCAAAACAATACAGTTAAATAAAAGCGTAGAGGCTTGAGATATTATGTGTGTGTGTGAATCACACTTGTCATACCTGATAAGTAATATTGATTATTCTCATCACACTTCCAGACGAGAAATGCACCCTCTTTGTTCTCTGGTCTCAGCAGACATCTCCTGGCCTCTATACGTGTTTTAACACTCTCAAAAAACCATCTGAAAATCAATTGATACTAGTTTTTATTAAGTGTATTTTAATTTGAGTCCAATACATTATATGGTGGCAAAACTTTGTATGGCAGATAAAAGGGACAATAAAGTATGTGAGAAATGAACCAAACAAATAAATGTTTGGTAGAGAAATGAACATTCAATTCAAGGGCAACAGCTCTGGTGGACATTCCTGCAATCAGCATGCCAATTGCACGCTCCCTCAAAACTTGCGGCATCTGTGGCATTGTGCTGTGTCATAAAACTGCACATTTTAGAGTGGCCTTGTATTGTGGCCAACCTAAGGCACACCTGTGCAATAATCATGCCGTCTAATCAGCATCTTGATATGCCACACCTGTGAGGCGGATGGATTATCTCGGCAAAGGAGAAGTGCTCACTAACACAGATTTAGACAGATTTGTGAACAATATTTGAGAGAAATAGGCCTTTTGTGTACATAGAAAAAGTCTTAGATCTTTGAGCTCAGCTCATGAAAAATGGGGGCAAAATTATTTTGTTGTTTAGTCCCTAGTGCTTTTGGTCTTGGAAGAATTGAAGCAGGTGCTCACTGCATCTCGAATCACAGGATGACAATCCAAATGATGCCGTGCTTCAGCGAGAGTGCAGCCGCACTGCATCATCACCAGTGCAGTCGGTACCACCTGCCAGTGCAGAACATATCAGGTATCACAGTTAAACCTGCCTTTGAAAATAACGCAATGCTTTTATTAAAGTGTATAATAGTTCAAGGAAAGGTTCACCAGAAAATGAAAATTTGTTCATAATTGACTCCATCCAAGATGTAGCTGAGTTTGTTTCTTCACAGATTTGGAGAAACGTAGCATTACATCACTTGCTCACCAGTGGATCCTCTGCAGTGAATGGGTGCCGTCAGAATGAGAGTCCAAACAGCTGATAAAAACATCACAATATTCCACAAGTAATCCACACCACTCCAGTCCATCAGTGAATGTCTTGTGAAATGAACAGCTGTGTGTTTGTAAGAAACAAATCCATCATTAAGACGTTTTAACTTTAAACCATTCCGGCTAAAATGAGAGTCGAAATTATTGCTTTCTCATCCAGTGATGGATTTGTTTCTTACAAACACACAGCTTTTCATTTCACAAGATGTTAACTGATGGACTGGAGTGGTGTGGATCACTGTGATGTTTTTATCAGCTGTTTTGACTCTCATTCTGACGGCACCCATTCACTGCAGAGCATCCATTGGTGAGCAAGTGATGCAGTGCTACATTTCTCCAAATCTAATGAACAAACTAACTCATCTACATCTTGGATGGCCAGATGGTGATGAACATTTTCAAAATTTTTCATTTTTTGGGTTAAATATCCCTTTAATATTAGTTAATGCGTTAAATAATGTTAACTAATGTGTTACCTACTATTCTTTGTTAGTGTAAATATTCTTTTAAAAATATGTATTAGGTAATCTTTAATACTGAAGATAAATAAGCGAGTTCTTACTCGATCTCGTCTGTTAGCCGCATCTGTGTGTTTCCACACATCTACTGATGCCATGTCTTCACTCAGGTCATCTGTACCGTAGATGGCTCTCAGTAGAGCTCTTTCACACTCGCATTTGGAGCAGCCTGTGAACCGCTGACAGTGATGGTATATAATTAAACCCACCATACGGAAACCACACACAGGGGTTGTATTACAGTTCCAGCTCAATCAGTTTTCAAAACTGAAAGTTAAAAATAGCCAGATATAACATTTCTTTCAAATTCAAACTATATTTTCTGAAGAAAATATGAGTGGTTTGGCCATCCAAAACTCTTGCTATAATGCTACGCTCTTAAAAATAACAGATTCTTAATTGGTTATTTTGTCAAACATGTTAGTAGAACAGTGGTATACCCACAGCTAATATTCCTTCAAATTTTGACAGATGAAGATTAACAATATTTCAGAAAAAAATCAAGTGTTTATAGATGGAGTAAAGACGTCTAAGTGCTTCAGACAAAAATCCAGTTGCCCAGCAACAAACGGTGCCTTTGACACAGAACAACATCATGAAACGCATTTACAGACGGCTTTGATAAAGGCTCACGTTAATGTTACCTACATACTGTACGTAATAAAAACTGCAGACATTTCCTACCATACACTCAAAAAGTTAAAAAAGCTGTCACTGGGGTAGTACACTCTAAAAATTGCTGGGTTAGAAAGGGACAAACCCAGCTATTGGGTTGTTTTGCCCAGCGGTTGGGTTGTTTTGAACCCAACCGCTGGGTTTGTCCCTTTTTAACCCAGCGCTGGTTATATTTAACCCAGCATTTTTTAGAGTGTACCCTTTCAAAAGGGTACACTTTTGTACCTTTTGGTGCCTTTTTGTACCATCAATGTACCTTCATATTTGTACCTTAAATGTACATATTAGTACCTTTTGAAAGGGTACCACCCTAGTAACAGCTTTTGAGGCTATTTTCAGTGGTCAAAATATCATTAAAATCACATTTGTTATTATTTATGAAGTAACATTTTTTTTT
>NW_015505358.1:834903-844849 GCF_001515645.1 Sinocyclocheilus grahami | reverse complement strand
CTACCTCGCCATATGTACAGGATTGAATCCCAGGAGCACTGGAGTAAAGACGTCTAAGTGCTTCAGACAAAAATCCAGTTGCCCAGCAACAAACGGTGCCTTTGACACAGAACAACATCATGAAGCGCATTTACAGACGGCTTTGATAAAGGCTCACGTTAATGTTACCTACATACTGTACGTAATAAAAACTGCAGACATTTCCTACCATACACTCAAAAAGTTAAAAAAGCTGTCACTGGGGTAGTACACTCTAAAAATTGCTGGGTTAGAAAGGGACAAACCCAGCTATTGGGTTGTTTTGCCCAGCGGTTGGGTTGTTTTGAACCCAACCGCTGGGTTTGTCCCTTTTTAACCCAGCGCTGGTTATATTTAACCCAGCATTTTTTAGAGTGTACCCTTTCAAAAGGGTACACTTTTGTACCTTTTGGTGCCTTTTTGTACCATCAATGTACCTTCATATTTGTACCTTAAATGTACATATTAGTACCTTTTGAAAGGGTACCACCCTAGTAACAGCTTTTGAGGCTATTTTCAGTGGTCAAAATATCATTAAAATCACATTTGTTATTATTTATGAAGTAACATTTTTTTTTGTTATTTGTATTATTGTGTTTGTAGGTATAAACTGGCCCTAACTGGTTTTAATACAATTAATCGAATATCACATTATGAAAAATAGTAAACAGTAGCCATTGCAAATAGGAAACATATATCAAAATAGTATTATATTATAACAAAATTATTTATAACAAAACTAAAGTTAAAAATGAGAACTTAGAAATAAAATGTTAACATATGTATTTCCTTTTTTTTTTTTTTTTATTGAACAAATATTTGTAACATTTTCTAATTGTATTTAATATTTTCATTTTCACAAACTGACTATCCTGCATTAATTCAAATTGTTAATTTTCTTTTTAAATGTTATTTTATATATGTTTTTGCTTTTGGAGGCTTTGTTGGTCCAATTTTTATTTTTTTGTATGTGAAATTAGAAATTTTGAATGTAAAATGTGAAGTTTTGAATGTGAAAAACCAGGACTGTTCTTGGAAAACTGGGACGTCTGGTCACCCTAAATACAGACTTAACCCAGAACTATTGGATGTTTAGTTAAAATTCACTAAATTAATCTACAAATGAGAAGAGTTTATTTAAAATTTCTATTGTCACGACTTTTGTCCTTTACTATTGATTGAATAATGCGATTTGAAAAAAAGACAATAGTATCATTCATACCGACATGCCACAGGATATTCCAATGAACAGAACATGCTTCTTTCCTGCACAAATCTGTTAGTGGAAAAAGAAAAATATGTTTGAAATAAGTCAAGCTCTATGAATGTTCTTTAGATAGTGTTCTTGGTTAAAAAAAAAAAGCAACATTATTAATATCGTTACTCAAATATCTAAATTTCTAAAGGTTCTTTAGCTCACTTATTTTTCTAATTGATTAGACTTGATTTTCAAATGATAAAATAGGTGGAAATGGATGAGACATGGGGTGAGAAATATTGACTTGGGCCTATAAGCAGCAACCTAGCAAGCACATAGCCATGTGTTAAAAAAACTAAAAACCTTTGGAACACTTTAGTAATCACATAGCAGCAACCTGTCAACCGCCCAGAACTCTCTGGTACTGTGTTGTTGAGCACAGGTGCCGTTCACATGTTCTTCTGAAAATGTCAAAGAAAAGCCTGTTGTCTCTGCTTGGGATGGTGAACTCTTTGTTCTTGCATTCACCTTGTCCAGTGTGCGAGCTCCCAGCGCCGGGTCATCCTCTGGAGCCTCCTGTGATGTCAGCAGGGCCCTTTAAAAACAGAGTCCTGAAATACTGCAGTGTCACACTGGAGTCTCATCTTATGCATCAAACAGACAGACTGTTTATTCACCTGTCACCTCCAGCTATGATGTACGAACAGATCTGTTTCTGTTTTTGGGCTTTCAACATCTCATTAAAGGATGTCTGTATGAATGACAAATTTAAAGAAGAAATGTAACAGTCATGAAGAACACAGTGGGGGAGAACAGATAAATATACTGTAAATATTCAGTAGTTTCTCATTTATTATTATTTTTTTTAATTCAAACTGCTATTATTTATTTATTATAATTAATTAATTATTAAATCTTTCTTAAACGGTATACCACCAAAAGAAATACAATACGGCCTGATGTTCCACAGCCACTTAATACAATCAAACTCTCCTCTGGGTCCTGCAGAAACAATTATGATGTTTTTAACATTTTGACATTTTTCAAGAACATTTAGAAAAATTAATTAAAATTAATTTTAATAAATAAATAAATTATTTTTTTTTACTAAAAAATACTTATGATTCTAAATTATATATATATATATATATATAATCATTAAATTAAATAATCAATAAATAATAAAATAATTAATTATATATATATATATTCATATTCAATAGTATGTATATATATATATATATATATATATATATATATATATATATATATATATATATATATATATATATATATAAATCTATAATTGTAAAGCAGTATTCTATTCTATTATGGTATATCAGTATTCTGTTATGATCATTTGTCAAAGCCATATTCTATTCTATTCTGCTCTATAATTGTAAAGCAGTATTCTATTCTATTATGGTATATCAGTATTCTGTTATGATCATTTGTCAAAGCCATATTCTATTCTATTCTGCTCTATAATTGTAAAGCAGTATTCTATTCTATTATGGTATATCAGTATTCTGTTATGATCATTTGTCAAAGCCATATTCTATTCTATTCTGCTCTATAATTGTAAAGCAGTATTCTATTCTATTATGGTATATCAGTATTCTGTTATGATCATTTGTCAAAGCCATATTCTATTCTATTCTGCTCTATAATTGTAAAGCAGTATTCTATTCTATTATGGTATATCAGTATTCTGTTATGATCATTTGTCAAAGCCATATTCTATTCTATTCTGCTCTATAATTGTAAAGCAGTATTCTATTCTATTATGGTATATCAGTATTCTGTTATGATCATTTGTCAAAGCCATATTCTATTCTATTCTGCTCTATAATTGTAAAGCAGTATTCTATTCTATTATGGTATATCAGTATTCTGTTATGATCATTTGTCAAAGCCATATTCTATTCTATTCTGCTCTATAATTGTAAAGCAGTATTCTATTCTATTATGGTATATCAGTATTCTGTTATGATCATTTGTCAAAGCCATATTCTATTCTATTCTGCTCTATAATTGTAAAGCAGTATTCTATTCTATTATGGTATATCAGTATTCTGTTATGATCATTTGTCAAAGCCATATTCTATTCTATTCTGCTCTATAATTGTAAAGCAGTATTCTATTCTATTATGGTATATCAGTATTCTGTTATGATCATTTGTCAAAGCCATATTCTATTCTATTCTGCTCTATAATTGTAAAGCAGTATTCTATTCTATTATGGTATATCAGTATTCTGTTATGATCATTTGTCAAAGCCATATTCTATTCTATTCTGCTCTATAATTGTAAAGCAGTATTCTATTCTATTATGGTATATCAGTATTCTGTTATGATCATTTGTCAAAGCCATATTCTATTCTATTCTGCTCTATAATTGTAAAGCAGTATTCTATTCTATTATGGTATATCAGTATTCTGTTATGATCATTTGTCAAAGCCATATTCTATTCTATTCTGCTCTATAATTGTAAAGCAGTATTCTATTCTATTATGGTATATCAGTATTCTGTTATGATCATTTGTCAAAGCCATATTCTATTCTATTCTGCTCTATAATTGTAAAGCAGTATTCTATTCTATTATGGTATATCAGTATTCTGTTATGATCATTTGTCAAAGCCATATTCTATTCTATTCTGCTCTATAATTGTAAAGCAGTATTCTATTCTATTATGGTATATCAGTATTCTGTTATGATCATTTGTCAAAGCCATATTCTATTCTATTCTGCTCTATAATTGTAAAGCAGTATTCTATTCTATTATGGTATATCAGTATTCTGTTATGATCATTTGTCAAAGCCATATTCTATTCTATTCTGCTCTATAATTGTAAAGCAGTATTCTATTCTATTATGGTATATCAGTATTCTGTTATGATCATTTGTCAAAGCCATATTCTATTCTATTCTGCTCTATAATTGTAAAGCAGTATTCTATTCTATTATGGTATATCAGTATTCTGTTATGATCATTTGTCAAAGCCATATTCTATTCTATTCTGCTCTATAATTGTAAAGCAGTATTCTATTCTATTATGGTATATCAGTATTCTGTTATGATCATTTGTCAAAGCCATATTCTATTCTATTCTGCTCTATAATTGTAAAGCAGTATTCTATTCTATTATGGTATATCAGTATTCTGTTATGATCATTTGTCAAAGCCATATTCTATTCTATTCTGCTCTATAATTGTAAAGCAGTATTCTATTCTATTATGGTATATCAGTATTCTGTTATGATCATTTGTCAAAGCCATATTCTATTCTATTCTGCTCTATAATTGTAAAGCAGTATTCTATTCTATTATGGTATATCAGTATTCTGTTATGATCATTTGTCAAAGCCATATTCTATTCTATTCTGCTCTATAATTGTAAAGCAGTATTCTATTCTATTATGGTATATCAGTATTCTGTTATGATCATTTGTCAAAGCCATATTCTATTCTATTCTGCTCTATAATTGTAAAGCAGTATTCTATTCTATTATGGTATATCAGTATTCTGTTATGATCATTTGTCAAAGCCATATTCTATTCTATTCTGCTCTATAATTGTAAAGCAGTATTCTATTCTATTATGGTATATCAGTATTCTGTTATGATCATTTGTCAAAGCCATATTCTATTCTATTCTGCTCTATAATTGTAAAGCAGTATTCTATTCTATTGTGGTATATCAGTATTCTGTTATGATCATTTGTCAAAGCCATATTCTATTCTATTTTTTTAATATGGTATATAAGTATTCTATTATGATCAGTAATCAAAGCAGTATCCTATTCTATTCTGTTCTATTCTATGGTATAATCTGTAGTCAAAACAGCATTCTATTCTATTGCATTCTATTCTGTCCCATGGTATAATCTGCAATCAAAACAGTATTCTATTCTATTATGGTATGAACAGTAGTAAAAACGGTATTCTGTTCTACTCTATTCTATTTTTTTCATATCAGTATTCTGTTAGAATATAAGTATTCTGTTCTGTTCTATTCTGCTCAATTCTGTTATATCAATATTCTATTATGGTATAATCATATTCTATTGTGTTATGCTATATCAGTATTCTATTGTGGTATGAACAGTAGTCAAAGCAGTATTCTATTATATTTCTACTCTATTCTGTTATGTTATATCGGCATTCTTTTATGGTATGATCAGTAGTCAAATCAGTGTTCTATTCGACTCTATTATGTTATATCAGTATTCTACTATGTATGATCAGCAGTCAAAGACATATTCTGTTCTGTTTCATTCTATTATGATATATTCAGTACTGTGTATATTAGCATTATTTATTTATTTTTGTTTCAAATAGCTTTTCTATTTAATTATTTTATTCATATTATTCTTGGATTTTTTTAAAAACATTTTTGGTTGTATTCCATTTTATCAGAAATTCTTGTGTATTCTTAACGTAATATTAATATCCCAGTAGACTATTCTATGAAAGTTAATCTAAAATATATAGTTTGTTACATTGGATTGTCACTAATTTTGACCAAATGAGTTACACTTATGCCTTAAAGAGAATAATTACGATTTAAATTAATTTGCATAGTTTCCCAGCAGAGTGAATCAGCCTTGTCTGTTTTATCTAGTTATTAATTATTCGAAATATTCTTTGATTCTTTTGAGTGTATTCTGTTCAATCTGAAATAATGTATTCTTAATATAATATTTAGTATTCCTTTAAGTAACAAATTCTATTCTGCTGTATCTAATTACACTATATTCACACATCTTGTCTAATGTGAAACGCTAATGTATTTGAATATTATAGCAGTACACTATATAAATTAAATAGATATGTGTTCTGATGTGTGATTTATTTTATTCCATTCTTCCCACAGTTCTGTTCTGTTCTATTCTTATGTCTCTCATGATGTTTGCAGTGGACTATCGGTGTGCAAGTTTGAATGGCGCCATAAATCGCGTCCAGCAGAGCTGGTGAGGGTGTTTTTGGAGAGGTGGCGGCTGCTCCGCGTTCATGCCGGTGTTGTGCCGAATTCTGCACCCCTGCCAGATTATGCACCCCTCATTGAAATCGCTACCTGATTGCCTAATCCCAACCCCACCCCTAATCCTAACCCCTCCCCCACACCTACTCCTAAACCTACCAATAACTAGAGGATGCATAATCTGGCAGGGTGCAAATTTCGGCACTACACCGGTGCAGGTTCGTGCGTCATGCGGCTATAGAAGGTGAACGAGTGGCTGCTGAGAATCAATCAGTAACTGGCCACCTGTGGGTCATGTGCCCGCGATGCAGCGCCGCTGATTGATTGGTATTCTTAAAGCGTACACGAGCGCATAAAGTGAGGAAGGCGAGCTATGCGATGGACGCCATGCGTTTACGCGTTACATTAGACTGTAACTGGTGGCGAAGCTGACGTTCCTTTGTAGCATCAATGAAAGGACGTCAAAGTGTGCTAACTGTAGCTCTCAAATCACTACAGATCACCGCGAAAGGAAGCGTTTTCCTCGCTCTTTGCGGATTGGGATGGCAACAGATTGAGGCGCATTGGACATCAGACTGCGAGGATGCTGAGGATGATGCTGATTTAGATTGTTTATCATCTTCCTGATCACAATGTATACGTGTTGCAAACAGATGCGTTGTGGATAATCCTGTAATAGCTGGAGGAATGTTTAGTTCAGGTTACTTTTCCGTGGAAATCGGCGTCGCACATCTGGATTAACTCTTCAGGAAGATATGATTCACCTAGTCACATGTATGAGCCTTGTTCTGTCTCTGTTTGGATGCCACATCTGCTCTGCAGGGGCGAGTAAGTCCACTTATTTTCCTTCTGTGTCATACAGTTTGACTAATGAAAAAGATCAAATGCAGCGTCTATCTTTTTATACTTGTTGGTCAGCATGACTACAGTCAAGCATAAGAGAAGGCTGTGTTAATGCTGTCAGTGTTGTTAATATAAGCTCTCCGGGTGCCATGCAGTGGAGGAACACGAATTTGCTTTTACTCTGTTAGTGTTGTCTTTGATTTAATGGCCAAATAGAGCATGTCAAATCATGACATTTAAGTGCCAGATATATTATATGTTCAAAATGGAAATATGGTCTCAAACTACTGCTTTGGTGTATTTAAACATGATTTCATTATTACTTTGATTAATCTATTATCTTTGTTACTTAACAAATTAATTACTGTCATATATGAAGATTTATGCATTTTGCACACCCTTCAATGCACTAAAAGTAATTTAAATTGCTGTCAAACCTGTAATTGCATCGAACTCCACAGTTAATTGAAAGACTGGCATCTCTCTCAGTGCACTTATTCTTAACAAGCCAGTTTTATAAGAAACCATACACAATGATGTGTTCATTTAGCATTGACCTTGGCATGTTACAAAGAGCTGAATTTCTCTTTTGTTGGCAAATGCCAGGATAAAAGGATGAGCGCCGTTACTCATCCTTCTGACACAATGTTTGCTTTCCTGCTGAGCTCTGTGAATGTGTTTGATCCTAAAATACTGGCTCAATTGCTCTGCCAGGCCAGACTTTGTGCTTTCCTTGGGGACTAAATTATTTACAAGGGGGTGTTTAGCTTTGAAATGGACACCTAGATTGGGTTCAGGGTACTGCTGACATTTTGAACCATATTCACTGTACATAACTGTTTTAATTTTTTTAAATCTTAGACTATATTTGTACACGTTTTCAATATGCACTTTTTTTTTTTTAAACCTGTTATTTAAAAAAATTTGCTAATGTGCATATTCACAAGATGCTAACCTTTCTGTTGATTATCAGCAAATTTATCAGCAAGTCATTTTGCTACTGCATGCAGTATTAACAAAGAGAAGGTTGGTGTAGACTGTTTTGTGTGTAGGTCAGTCCTCTTGGTAGCTGAATTGTATTTAATCTGCCTCTTGAAGTAAGATATGCCAATATGAGCTTTGGGTAGAAAGCATACTTAAGAAAATAAAGATGTCAGCTGAATGTGTATAAAAGCTGTTGGTAACCGGTGTATGTGTATATGTGTATACATACACAGTGCCGTGAAAAGGTTTTTGCCCCCTTCCTGTTTTTTAAATGTTTTGCATATGTCACACTTAAAAGATTCAGATCATCAAACCAATTTTTTATATTACACAAAGATAATGCAAGTAAATACAAATTGCAGTTTTTAAATTATAATTTCATTTATTAAGGGAAAAATGCTGTCCAAACCTACCTGGCCCAACATGAAAAATTAATTGCCCCTCCTCTTAAATCATGGAAGAACTGTGATTAACCACATTATTTTAGAAAGCTGAGTTAAAGTTCACTAGCCACACGCAGACCTGATTACTGCCAGACCTGTTGAATCCAGAAATCACTTAAATAGAACCTGTCTGACAAAGTGAAGCATGCTTAAAGAGCAACACATCATGCCGTGATCTAAAGAAATTCAAGAACAGATGAGAAACAAAATAGTTGACATGTATCAGTCTGGAAAGGCTTATGAAGCCATTTCTAAGGCTTTGGGACTCCAGCGAACCACGGTTAGAGCCATTATCCACAAATGGAGAATCAGAATTAGCTTTATTCGCCAGGTGTGCAAACACACAAGGAATTTGTTTTTTTAAGGTGTTCCTGGTACATACATACATGCATGCATACATACACATTTGACATGAGAACAGAAAAAATAAAAATAAAAGAAAGAAAGCTTGGAACAATGGTGAACCTTCCCAGGAGTGGCTGGCCTACCAAAATTACTCCAAGAGCACAACGACGACTCATCCAAGAGGTCATAAAAGAACCCAGAACAACATCTAAAGAACTGCAGGCCTCACTTGCCTCAATTAAGCTCAGTGTTCATAATTCAACAATAAGAAAGAGACTGGGCAAAAACGGCATCCATGGGAGAGTTCCAAGGCAAAAGCCACTGCTGACCAAAAAGAACACAATGGCTCGTCTCTCATTTGCCAAAAAATATCTTGTTTATCCCCAAGACTTTTGGGCAAATATTCTGTGGACTGATGAGACAAAAGTTGAACTTTTTGGAAGGTGTGTGTCCCGTTACATCTGGCGTAAAACCAACACAGCATTTCATAAAAAGAACATCATAGCAACAGTCAAACATGGTGGTGGTAGTGTGATGGTCTGGGGCTGCTTTGCAGCTTCAGGAACTGGACGACTCGCCATAACTGACGGAACCATGAATTCTGCACTCTATCAGAAAATCCTGAAGGAGAATGTCCGGCCATCAGTTTGTGACCTCAAGCGCACTTGAGTTAGGTTTTGGAGTCAAAGTCCAGACTTAAATCCGATTGAGATGCTGTGGCATGACCTTAAACAGTCCATTCATGCTCAAAAGCTCAAAAATGTGGCGGAATGAAAACAATTCTGCAAAGAAGAGTGGGACAAAAATCCTCCACAGCGATGTGAAAGGCTCATTGCCAGTTATCGCAAATGCTTGATTGCAGTTGTTGCGGCAAAGCGTGGCACAACCAGTTGTTAGATTTAGGGGGCAATTACTTTTTCACATAGGGCAAGGCAGGTTTGGACAGCTTTTTTCCCTTAATAAAAGAAATCATCATTTAAAAACTGCATTTTGCATTTACTTGCATTATCTTTATGAAATATTAAAATTTGTTTGATGATCTGAATATTTTAAATGTGACAAATATGCAAACAATTAAAAAAAAACAGGAAGTGGGCAAAAACTTTTTCACACCACTGTATATATA
>NW_015505358.1:805837-834551 GCF_001515645.1 Sinocyclocheilus grahami | reverse complement strand
TGTCCCGTTACATCTGGCGTAAAACCAACACAGCATTTCATAAAAAGAACATCATAGCAACAGTCAAACATGGTGGTGGTAGTGTGATGGTCTGGGGCTGCTTTGCAGCTTCAGGACCTGGACGACTTGCCATAAGTGATGGAACCATGAATTCTGCTCTCTATCAGAAAATCCTGAAGGAGAATGTCCGGCCGTCGGTTTGTGATCTCAAGCTCAAGCACACTTGGTTTATGCAGCAGGACAATGATCCAAAACACACCAGCAAGTCCACCTTTGAATGACTCAAGAAAAACATAATTAAGGTTTTGGAGTGGCCAAGTCAAAGTCCAGACTTAAATCCGATTGAGATGCTGTGGCATGACCTTAAACAGTCCATTCATGCTCAAAAACCCTCCAATGTGGCTGAATGAAAACAATTTTGCAAAGAAGAGTGGGCCAAAATTCATGTGAAAGCCTCATTGCCAGTTATCGCAAACGCTTGATTGCAGTTGTTACAGCAAAGGGTGGCACAACCAGTTATTAGATTTCAATTTAAAAAAAAAAAAAAAAACCGGAAGGGGGCAAAAACTCTCACATCCACTGTATATGAAATTATTGGATATCAGTAAAATGACTTGTTTAAAAAATATATATATTATAGCACATACAAATCTTGTTCTGCAACCTATGTGTATATATATATATATATACACACACACACAGAGTGTGGTTTTTATATTGATATGATTTTTTGCTATGTTGTGTAATTGTTAGCTCATGTCATATTTATTTCTATAGTGTGTTCACAATACAGATTATTTAAAAGCAGATTTACAGTTATATTGTAGCAGAAGGTCATACTGTTGTGTTTATAATGTCTTTAAATTCTCACTGAACAGATTCATAAAAAAAGCATGGTTAAAAGTGCCTTAATGCATTTCTATTTGTCCTCTCTAGACCGTTTAAATAATTATTTTTATATTAAGAATGTTGTTGTGTTGGTTAAAAACCAAAAGCCCTTTTCTGTCAAATTTTCAGTGGATTTTTTTACCACTAATTTTGACCAACTGAGTCACGATGAGCCCATTAAAAGAATTAAAATTAGAATTAATTTGCATAATATCCCAGCAGAGGGAATCGGCTAAATACAGAAGTGTTGCATATTTATGAACTGCATTATTGTAGTTGTTGTTTGAGCCGAAGTCAGGTTGGCCCTTGAATGTCTTGGGGAAATGAAGACCGAAAAACAACTAAAGCATATAAAAATACCTCACAAACATCGTTCTTTTGCATGCAACCGTTCATCTTTTCAAACATGATGTTTATGGAGCCTGAGTTTTTCATTGAATAGTTCAGTCTTCATTTCAGTTGTATATGTTTGAGTGCATCGGGGGGGTTGTGCTAATAAATTATTCCTGCTGGTGATTTGTGCTTCACAGACCGCCCTGCTACTCCTGTCAATGTCTCCGTTACTCACCTGCGGGCAGATTCGGCCACCGTGTCCTGGAATATTCCGGAGGGAGAGACCGTAATTGGCTTTGCCATCTCACAGCAGGTCAAAGTTATTACAATGAGATGCAGCCCTGGGGCGTTATTATAATAGCATAGGGTGACCATACGTGCCATTTTCCCAGGACGCGTCTTGGCCAGGATTTCTATATTGCCTAAAATATCTAGGTTTTGGCTTTGTTTGCGTGTGCAGACCGATTGGTGTATGACATCAAAATTCACAGAGAGCATTTTGAAAGCATAAGGAACCGTCTGTATGGTATTTTGATGTCATACACCGATCGGTCTGCACACGCAAACAAAGCCAAAATCTAGATATTTCAGGCAATATAGAAATCCTGGCCAGGACACGTCCTGGGAAAATGGCACGTATGGTCACCCTATAATAGCAGAAGTCTGACATTTAATATCAGCAATAAATTTACCCTCTGATGAATCTTCATGTGCTTGGACTTAAACGAACGTGTGTGTGTTTTAGCGTCAGGACGGGTTGATGCAACGTTTCATTCGTGAGGTGAACACGACCAGTCGTGCTTGTATACTTTGGGATCTGGATGAAGACACGGATTATATTATCCAGGTCCAGTCCGTCGGACTCTATGGAGAGAGTCGGGCCAGCAAAAAGATTCACTTCAGGACACTTAAAAAGTCTGAACATATTCAATCCACCATGATGGATCAGGGTAAACATGTCTGTTGGTTATTTTTTTTTTTTTATTGGATCATATACAGCATTAGTACAGTATCATTCATTTAATAAAGTACATTTCACATTTTTATTGTGAAATATCACTTTAACATGGAAGCCCATTTCTGCCACGGAATTAAAAAAATTAAACGGGCTTCCATACTTTAAGAAGTCAATTAAAAGATTCGACCACCGAAAGCTCATGAAATCAAACACTTTGGTGGCTCAGAAAACCCAAACTCAGCAAAAATATGCAATTTGGTTCAGTTGCTGATATTTATATGGCCAAAAATTAAGATGAAGTTCTTATAGTGTGTAATGTAAATCAATGATTAGTGTTTTTATTAATTATCCTATTAAATGGGAAGTTTTTGTGCAGCTCAAAGCTAACAGCCATGATCTGTTTCGTGAGTTTTTAATAAGTAGCATCATTTATTAATTCTCTTCAATCCTCTAACATGTTGTTGTCTTGTTTACCTGATCAGATGACCCTGCGGTTGAGGGTTTAGACCTTTCCAGACACCTGCAGACTGGAGAGATACTGATCATTATGACTGTACTGCTAATGTGGGCAGGTAAAGGGTGTTGTGTTGGATTTAGTTACACATAATCATGATGAACAAGAAATATTCTGGTTGCAATGATATTCATGATATTGACTACAAAAAAAGGAAATAATTTTGACTTGTCCTTCCTCCTGTAAAGCCTGACATATAAAGTAATAGTCAGGAAAAATTATATATATATTTATTATTTTTTTTTTTTCATGTAATGGTTTATAGAACCTTTAGGCAAAATAAACAGTATATGTGACCCTGGGCCACAAAACCAGTCATAAGGGTAAATTTTTCAAAATTAAGATTTATACATCATTTGAAAGCTAAATAAATAAGCTTTCCATTGATGTATGGTTTGTTAGAATAGGACAAAGTTGCCGACATACAACTATTTGAAAATCTGGAATCTGAGGGTGCAAAAAAAAAAAAAAAATCCAAATATTGAGAAAATCGCATTTAAAGTTGTCTAAATGAAGTTCTTAGCAATGCATATTACTAAAAAATTAAGTTTTAATATTTATGGTAGGAAGTTTACAAATCTTCATGGAACATGATCTTTATGTAATATCCTAATGATTTTTGGCATAAAAGAAAAATCGATAATTTTGACCCATACAATGTATTCTTGGCTATTGCTACAAATATACCCCAGCAACTTAAGACTGCTTTTGTGCTCCAGGGTCACACATACATGTGTGTATATATATATATATATATATATATAAGTTTGCATATACGTTTTTTTGAGTAGGAGTTATACGAGTCTCACATCAGAGAATATGGAGCTATGTATGTGTATGATTAAAATATGTATGGATCATCAGGTAAACCTTACACCGCAAAAAGCCATGTGAACCATGATCGGAAGGAGGATGTTTTTACAATTATACATGCTAAAAAAAGAATAAACTATCAATCAGATGACAGAAGGCATGCAGGGGACCGGTTTTTCAGCAAAGTTTTGATCGTGCTGATAATTTAGAGACCTTAATACAAATATGATGCAGTAGGGTTTTGAATGCGGAGTTTCCGTTTATCAGAGCTGTAACATTCTTTTAAACTTCTCAGATCTGCATTCAATACATTTTGGCATCATTGAAATATTTTCCTAAAGTTGCAGAACACTAGGCCTACCTTGTTGATTTTACGATGAGTTTAAGAAAACGTTCTCCTTTCAAACTCAATTGGAATGTCTAGATGGATGATAATGTGTTGTTTTAATTAAACCTATCAGATCTGCATCCCGTAATCAAGCTGATCTCTGTCTCGCTGCAGCTGTGATCGTGCTCTTCTGTAAGCAGTACGATATCATCAAAGACAACGACTCCAACAGCCACAGTAAAGAGAAGAGCAAGCCACTGTCCGGCCAGAGCACTCCAGAGTATCAGAACGGAGGCCTGCTGGGCAGCAAGGTGAGACCTTCACCACTGATCACATATGGTTTTAATCAGCATGTGAACATGCTTTTTATGCATTCAGCAAATATATATATCAAATAAAATAGTTGCATTTTAATTAAGATTTATGTAAATGTCTTCACTCTTAGTAGCCTGATCAAATAATAAGTCCAACAGAGATGTTAAAAATCACACTTCATATTACTTTTGGTTGATTTGTCACTTTGGAAATGTATGGTTAAATGTGACCCTGGAGCAGAAAAACAGTCTTAAGTCGCTGGGGTATATTTTTAGCAGTAGCCAAAAAAAAAAACTGTATGGGTTGAAATTCTTTTTTTTTTTTTTCTTTTTTTTATGCCAAAAATCATTAGGGTAAAGATCATGTTTCATGAAGATATTTAGTAAATTTCCTACCATAAATATCAACTTAATTTTTTATTAGTAATATGCATTGCTAAGAACTTCATTTGGACAACTTTAAAGGCAATTTTCTCCCTTTTTTTTTAATTTTTAATTTTATTTTTTTTTGCACCCTCAGATTCCAGATTTTCAAATAGTTGCATCTCGGCCAAATATTGTCCTATCATAACAAACCATACATCATATGAAAGCTGAATAAATAAGCTTTCCATTGCTGTATAAATCTCAATTTCGAAAAATTGAACCTTATGACTGGTTTTGTGGTCCAGGGTCACAAGTCTATAATTCCATGATATACATTCTCATTCTCCAGAATACACAATCTAAAATATTTGATTTTGTCAGAATATATGGCTACTTTGTTAACAGGCTGTACTTTATGTCTGCATATTGCATATTACATTGCAGTACAAAGTATTGTATACTGCATGATTTTAAAAATGCAGTAGGTTCTGTATTCTGTATATACAGAAAATTTGGTTACGCTTTACAATTATGTCCCATAGTTAATGCATTTACTAACATCTGTACTTTATGTCTGCATATTGCATATTACATTGCAGTACAAAGTATTGTATACTGCATGATTTTAAAAATGCAGTAGGTTCTGTATTCTGTATATACAGAAAATTTGGTTACGCTTTACAATTATGTCCCATTAGTTAATGCATTAACTAACATTTACCATACAATTTGTTACAGTATTTATTCATCTTTGTTAACATTAATGAATGTAAATAAAGTTAATAAAAATATTATGCTTTGCTGTTCGCTCATTCTCGTTAGCTCGGGTACATTAAATAATATTAACGTATAAAACTTTTGATTTTAAACTAACAAATACAACTTTTGATTTTGATAATATATTAGTAAACATTAACTAAGATTATTAAATGCTTTTGAAGTATTCTTCATTCTTAGTTAGTTCGTGCATGTTAACTTCTGTACTTGACAAATGTTAATAAATGGAACCTTACAATAAAGTGTTAACAAAAATTGCTTTAAAAATGTTTTTATTGTTAGTTCATGTTCATTTGGTTACGCTTTACAATTATGTCCCATTAGTTAATGCATTAACTAACATTTACCATACAATTTGTTACAGTATTTATTCATCTTTGTTAACATTAATGAATGTTAATAAAAATATTATGCTTTGCTGTTCGCTCATTCTCGTTAGCTCGGGTACATTAAATAATATTAACGTATAAAACTTTTGATTTTAAACTAACAAATACAACTTTTGATTTTGATAATATATTAGTAAACATTAACTAAGATTATTAAATGCTTTTGAAGTATTCTTCATTCTTAGTTAGTTCGTGCATGTTAACTTCTGTACTTGACAAATGTTAATAAATGGAACCTTACAATAAAGTGTTAACAAAAATTGCTTTAAAAATTTTTTTATTGTTAGTTCATGTTAACTAGTGTAGCAAACTAATCTTAGCCAATGGAACCTTAAGTATTACTGAATTTCTTTAGAGCAATTTTTCATTGTTAGTTAATGCTTACTAATATACAGTGGGTACGGAAAGTATTCAGACCCCCTTAAATTTTTCACTCTTTGTTATATTGCAGTTTTACTCTTTTGTAGTTCCAAAGGACATCATCCTCTGTCAGCATCATCAAGGTTTAACCACAGCATCATCACGGATCCTGCTCTGTCAGACCTGTCGGCGGATATCAGCTCTTCTGATATTCAAGCGTTAAAGGCAATAGTAACGTGAACCTCTCGGCTCCCTCAGCCACATCGGGAATTGTAAGGTAGTATACGGGCATTCAGTAGTACAGTATACTCCAATAAACAACAATGCCCTGGACAATGAACATACTGTACTTCTTTGACTAATACATCAACTGTAATCATGGAAGGCGCTATCGGTGCTACGAATATGATTGTGAAAACACTGGCTGCTGTGTGTGTGTGTGATTGAAAGAGGACTAATAAGTGTACCAAATGTGGCATTTCTCATTAATACATGTAAATTATGACAAATTCATCATCAGCCACAGAAGTGGCCTTAAAATATGCATTATTAACTTCTAACCGCAGTGAACAGTATATCATTGGCTTATTTTGTTTTTATTAAGTATTAACACCGTTATTAATTGTTTCACACCCATGTAGAGTTGATTGTTGACTGTTCAACAGTGAGGTTCACAGCAGATCCAGTGCAGGAGTGTGCGTGTTCATAAGAAATGGTTTTGTGTGAGCATTTCTATGTCAAACTAGTTAAAGTTTCTGTTTTGAGCTTGTCAATTTAAGGAGTTGGTAAAACCATACTATGGTATTGTAATGTGCATAGTTCAGAAACTATTTTTTATATAAAATTGCTTTAAAAATTGCAGTAATACTTAAGGTTCCATTGGCTAAGATTAGTTAGCATGAACTAACAATAAAAAATGTATTTTCTTACAGCATTTATTAGCTTTTAGTATTAGTAGTTAATATGTTTGTCCTATTATTTATTTATTCATTTATTGAGAGGCAGAAGAATCATTTTATATTTTATATATATATATATATATATATATATATCTCATCGTAAGTATGATTAAAAATATATAATCCATGATTTTTTTTTTTTTTTTGTGTTTAGGAAATTATATCAAAAATTCTAACAATAAAAAATATGTTTTTAAAGCAATTTTATATAAAAATATATATTTTTTATTTTTTTGTTCTTCGTTCTCCAACTGAGAAGTTTTGATTAAGTTATATATAGTAAATTAGCTAAACATAGCTGTAGTTTTGGGCAATAGATAATGTAGTTTCTAAACTGTCTTGCAAAACTTAGAAGGGACGTTTGTTAATATTCTTGTTCTCAATCCTGCTTTCCAATAAATGAAAAACCATGAGCTTTGTCTGTCTGTTTGTTTGTCCTATTATTTATTCATTTATTGAGAGGCAGAAGAATCATTTTATATATATATATATATATCATCGTAAGTATGATTAAAAATATATAATCCATGATTTTTTTTTTTTGTGTGTGTTTAGGAAATTATATCAAAAATGTATCTTTGTGTGTATATATCTAATGTACGTATGACTAATCTACAATATTTAATATAATCCATGATGACATTTTTTAACTTAAGTGTTTAAGAAATTATACAAGTTAAAAAAAAATTTATCCTAATTTTCAATAAATGGAAAACAATTAAATTTGTCTGTTTATTCTTTTAGAGAGGCAGAAATATTATATTATACCTTGAAAAAACTGATATAAATTAGTGCTGTCAAATGATTAATCGCGATTAATCACATCCCAAATAAAAGTTTTTGTTTACATAATATATGTGAATGTACTGTGTACATTTATTATGTATAGGCTATATAAATACACATGTATGTATTTACATGCATATTCTTATTTATAAATATATTTAATATATAAACAACATATTTTTCTTAAATCTATACATGCATGTGTGTGTATTTATATATATATACACAGTACACACATGCTGTAAACAACTTTTATTTTGAATGCGATTAATCGCATTTAATTGTTTGACAGCACTAATATAAATACATATAATCTGTAAAGGCTTTTTTGACGTTTTAAGTGTTTAATAAATTATGATAGATAGATAGATTAGAGCGCTGCTGTACTCGGACTGTCCAGTAGGTGTCGTTTAACCGTTTAACCGGTTTCACGCTGAACTCTTTCAATCACTTCCTGTGCTGCACATTCCCATCACAACAACTCCAGCAGCAATGAAGCTTGCACACTTTCACTTCTTCAACACATGGAGACACTTTACAGGGATACAAATCCACATGGACGAATAATTCTTCATGGAGAGACGCTGATATTCCCGCTGCTGGCTGTCCGGAGGTTATAAACACTGGACTTTTATTGCATCTTCTCTTTTTGGGCTAGCTAGTCGTGCTAGTTAGCCTTCGACTGATAACACAAATTATATCCAACATATCTTACTTTTTTCATTGATGTGGATTAATAACAGACTCGAGACGCCAGTGTCGCAACTTCGTATAATCGTATATGACAGCGTTTCTGCAGTTTTGTCTATGAATTATGTATGCAGTTTAATATTAGCTCACGCTAACTGAAATCATAACAGTGCAATTTCAGCTGTTTGGTTATGATTTTTGGAGATACACAGTATTAAACGTGTTTAGTTCGGGGTTTATGAGTGATTTGAGGAACTCTTTGTTCGGGAGAGGAAGAGGAAAATGAGGAAGAGGAAGATGGTGGTGGTGATGAAGATCAGCTCAACAGGGAACTGCTGATTATAAACAGACGCATTCAGAAAAATGCCTAGAAGAAAACAGTCGAACCCACAGCCTGTCAAATGTAAGTCTGGATTTCTATCTCACCTGAATTCACTTCAATTCAGTTCAGTTTGACTGTGTTTACTTCTGTTGATGGTTATTAATAAGAGCGTAGAAATGGCATGTTGATGCCCACATTCAGTCTGCCTCTAGTTATTTGATGAGCTCATTCAGACATTTCTGGCTATTTTAGTTCACCAGCTTCATCTTCTACTGGTGAAAATCAGCAGCGTATATTTCATATTTAGGGAACTGTCCACTCCAGAGCCTGTCAAATGTAGGTTTAGCAGATCTCCTGATTTCTATCTCTGTAGTTGTACTGGATTTGACAGTGTCTTCTGCTTTATGTTGCAATAAAACTCCTGCTCTTCATGTGTTTCATAATTTCACTGTTGAAATAAGTGTTAAGAAAATGGCCAAATATCAGTGTCTGATGTAAATATCGATATATTTCAGGGAGTAGTCATTTTGAGACTATTCACATGACTGATTATGACTAATCTTTATTTCAGTTATGAATAGTCAAAAGCATTATATTAACAATAGCTAATGTTTTAAATAATATATATGATTTTGTACTAATAACATATTATATATATATACGACATACACACACACGAATATACATAGATATATACATATTTGAGACAATATTATTTACATGGCCAATTATGACATTAGTCATTAGTCCAATTTTAAATAGTTGAAAGCATTATTATTATTACTACTACTAATAATAAAAACAATAATAATAAAGACTATTTTTAATATTAATTATTTAGTTCACCAGCTTCATCTTCTACTGGTGAAAATCAGCAGCGTATATTTCATATTTAGGGAACTGTCCACTCCAGAGCCTGTCAAATGTAGGTTTTGCAGATCTCCTGATTTCTATCTCTGTAGTTGTACTGGATTTGACAGTGTCTTCTGCTTTGTTGCAATAAAACTCCTGCTCTTCATGTGTTTCATAATTTCACTGTTGAAATAAGTGTTAAGAAAATGGCCAAATATCAGTGTCTGATGTAAATATCGATATATTTCAGGGAGTAGTCATTTTGAGACTATTCACATGACTGATTATGACTAATCTTTATTTCAGTTATGAATAGTCAAAAGCATTATATTAACAATAGCTAATGTTTTAAATAATATATATGATTTTGTACTAATAACATATTATATATATATACGACATACACACACACGAATATACATAGATATATACATATTTGAGACAATATTATTTACATGGCCAATTATGACATTAGTCATTAGTCCAATTTTAAATAGTTGAAAGCATTATTATTATTACTACTACTAATAATAAAAACAATAATAATAAAGACTATTTTTAATATTAATTAAAAAAAATGTGGTCCCTCTGTACATTAGATGTCTTTAACTACTTATGTCTAAATAATTAATAATATAATAATAATAATAATAAATAATTTATAAAAAATGTATAACAAATAATTGACTTTCTGTCTGTGTGTATCTCTCTCTTTTATAGTGGATATATTTTGTTGTTAAGTCACATGTCCTTCACTGTAAAAAAATGACTGTGAATTTAACGGTAAAAGACTGTAAAAACGCTACAGTAAAAACCTGTTAAATGGTTAACGGTAAATCCCCCTACTATATACGGTAAAAAACTGTATTGGACATTACATGTATTGGACATTAATTTTACAGTTTTCTTATCATTTTGTATATTAGGGTTGTGTGTTACACCTAATGTTGTTAAATGAATGTTTATTGCATTATTTCAGTTTCATGTGTGTTACCGTGATGGTGTTTAGTGTTTGTGTGAATGACACTGTGCACCTTCTATATATGTTATTATTTAAAAGCTGCTTGTGATGGGCTCTGGTTCATCATGTGACTTTCTCATCACCTCCTGCATTTGGAGGTTATCAGTGTATTACAAAGCTACAAAACAGATTTCAGTACTTCAGTAGGTTGGTATATTAACATTATATCAGTTAATGAAATTACGGTATTTAACTGTAAATTTAAGTTAAAACCATAAAACCTCAAACGTTGCTACCGTATTTTTTTACGGTAAATTTTACGGATTTTTTTTTTACAGTGTTGGTTTCCGTGGGTTTTTTTTTTCTTTACTGATTCAATTTTTTCCCCCACTGTATTTTCACTCCATTAAATAGATTTTTGCGGCACTTCATTGTTGAAATAATGTCTGTGTCCATTTCTGTCAAAATTAATATTGTAGATCATGTGGTTTTTGTTGAATAAACACAAGTCTAACTGTTCCTTTAGATTGAAAACAGCTCTTTTTAGTTCCTCTAGAGCAGGGGTGTCAAACTCAGTTCCTGGAGGGCCGGAGCCCTGCAGAGTTTTATTCCAACCCTGCTCCAACACACATACCATGAAGTTTACAAATAAGCCCGA
The DNA here is from genome assembly GCF_001515645.1 of Sinocyclocheilus grahami. Taxonomy (NCBI): domain Eukaryota; kingdom Metazoa; phylum Chordata; class Actinopteri; order Cypriniformes; family Cyprinidae; genus Sinocyclocheilus; species Sinocyclocheilus grahami. Next base: position 823,283 of record NW_015505358.1, on the reverse strand, counting down.
AGGACTTGATTAGTTGGATCAGGTGTGTTTAATCTAAACTCTGGAAGGCTCCGGCCCTCCAGGAATTGAGTTTGACACTCCTGCTCTAGAGCTTTTATATTAGATCTAAAGGAAATAGTTTGAGTTTCCAAAGCCCTTGTTTAATGTTGAGCTACGTGTCTTTAAGAATCAGCTCTATCTCAGTGAACACATATCGGTTTTCCCCTCTTCTGTCGTCATTTTTTCCTCACTGCGTTTCCTCAGGACAGACCCCTGTTCCTGCCGCGGGACCCATCTCTGACCCGACTGCCTCCGTTTATCTGCCATCTCTCCACTGTTCCTTCCTCCTTCATTTATTCCTAGCATATTTTTTCCCTCATTCCAGAGCTCCAGTGCTGATAACCGTCAGTCTTATCACTGTATGAGTCTCTCATACCCATTTAGTGGATATGACTGACTGAGAATCATATACAGATAAGCTACATCTAAGGCTTCTTCTAGAATGTGTAATATCCATACAATTCATTTGTATGATCAGATAATGTTAAGATATAGTTTTCAGTTACCTATGGCGATATCAGTAGAACAAAGAGGCCGATATATTGCTGCTATATGATGTACAATATGATTAAATGAACATTTTACACTACATTTACTCAACATGCACTCAGAAAGTTTACTAAATCCACTAAAACCTTCCATACTTCAGCCAAGCAAAATATCTAAATATGAAAATTATGTTGTTAAATGGATGGATTAATAGTTTTAATATGCTCTAAAATAGTATGAGCCACTTGTTTTATAATAAAATTAATGATATTGTTACAATTATTTTAAATGATATTATTATTATAGTGATGTTGTTTGTTTGCAGTGGGAGCTGAAGATGGGGCAGCAGTCGGCAGTCAGGAAAACCTGGTCCTGGAGAGTGACTTCCTCCTCGGACAGGAGCTGGGCTTCGGAGAAAATGACTACAGGATCGTGGGTTTTGAGAGGGACTCGGGTCAGTGATATGGAATATGAGATTGCTTTAAGCCAGCTTACAATTATTTTGCTATACTGTTCCATACTTCAGCCAAGCATTTGCCAAATGAACAAGTCTAAATGTAAAAATAATATTAATGCTAGTTATTAAATGGATAGATAATGTAAATATGGGATGAAACACTTTCTAAGCTGTTGTAGAATAACTGTTATAAAAAACACTTTACTAATTAAACTTAGTGAAAGCCTTGTTTTATAGTAGTAATAATAATAATAATCATTATTCTTAATATTATCATTATTCTTAATAATAATAATTATTATTAAGAATGATTATAATAATAAGGATGGTTATATAATTAATATAATACTATAATACTAAAATAATCTGTTGTAAAATAGCTAATACAAAAACACTTTCCTTTATTAAACTTTTTTAAAGCCTTGTTTTATATAAATAATAATTATGATATAATGACAGTAATAAGTTATTATTAATAATATTAATATAATAAATATTTTATAATATTGTATCACTAGTGATAATAATAGTAATAACTAGTTATAACATTATTGTTATTATTACCAATGCCAATGCAAATAATAATGAATTATTATTATTAATAATAATGATTTTTATTATTACTAATAATATTAATATAATAAATATTTTATAATATTGTATCACTAGTGATAATAATCATAATAATAGTAATAGCTAGTTATAACATTATTATTATTTTAGTATTATTATTAGCAATGACAATACAAATAATAATAATTATTATTAATAATAATGATAGTAAAAGTAATATATAATATTATATCAATAATGATAATAATAATAATTATACTAATACCATTATTGTTGTTGTTATATAATATTATATAATATTTTCAATAATAATAACAACAACTATTATTATTGTTGTTGATTTTATTTATTAAACCTTTCTATTGCTGTTGCCACAGACCCAAAAACCAACTTAAGGCCTTGCTTTACAGTGTTTTTGTGATAAATGAAAACCACATTAAATAAAAAAATTAGGTTTTTGTCTTTTAGTCATGTCAGGTCATCTATATAAGTGTACTGCTAGTTGACAAAACTAACATTTAGCATTTACAGCAGTTCTCTTCTGGGAGAACAGACTAGAAATTTTGATGACCCTAATTCGTTTTTTCATCTTTGATATGTTTTGCCTCAACTTCCTATGTAAAGAAAATGGTTTTAAGTGCTGCATAACAGAGCATGTTGTGATCTCCCGATAGACTCCGTCACGGCTGACATGGGAATGCCGGTGTACGGCTTCAGTGATGAGGACTGTTCCAGCTACAACCGTCTCAGCATGGAGAGCGACTTCGAGGACCCACGAGACACAGAGAGCGAGCGGGAGGAGATGGGCCCCGACACCACGTTTGCCCCGTACCTCTCCTGCAGGCAGTGCGGCCAGCTGCTGGGCGACCCCCTGAACGGCGCGCTGGACCTCGCCGGCCTCTACTGCCTCCAGTGTGGCGCCGAGGGTGGAGACGCAGACCGGCAGGACCGTCCGCTAGAGGAGGCCCATCCCACCGACACCGCGCAAGGGAAGGTGAACCGAGGCAGATCCACATCTGACGGAAGCTCTGGTAAAACGTACTCCTGCAAACTGTGCAGCTTCAGCTCACGTTACTCCAACCACTTGAAGCGGCACATGAAAACACACAATGGCGAGAAGCCATACCAGTGCCAGCAGTGCGCCTACGCCTCCGCCCAGCTGGTGAATCTGCAGCGGCATGTGCGCACGCACACGGGCGAGAAGCCGTACAAATGCGAGTTCTGCACATTCGCGTGCAACTCTCTGGGAAACCTGAAGAGGCACCAGCGCATGCACATGCAGGAGAAAGACCTCAACTGCAGCCAGTGTGACTTCAGAGCCAACAACAGCCACTCCTTAAATAAACACATGATGAGCCACAAGGAGGACAAATCAACAGCCTTAACGGAAGGTAATTGTTAAACTGTACTGTGTGTGTGTGTATATATATATATATATATATATATATATATTGTCCACATTTTTTTATTTAAAGTCACAATGTAAGATTTTTTTATTAAAATATCCAAAAACCACTAGAACAGTGTTATATATTTTGCTGACTTGTGTACTTACATTATCCCAAATGTTTTGAAGAATGTTTAAATCCAGAGAAATAAGCAATTTTAACTAGTGACACGGACCTCCATGTGGCGAAAATTACATATTGTGCCTTTAATGGATTCACATTTTAAATCGTAGTCAGATCCCCCCCCCCAAATCGTGCGGCTCTAGAGCATGTTGTTCTAAAGAAGAACATTTTTGTTTTGTGATCTTTAATCAGATTCAATAATATGGTTAATGTTAACCTATAACCGGCATGCATGCATGCATAATGACAGAGAATAAAAATAAGGTTTCGATATGGACGATTTAATTAAATAAATATATGCACTGTGTATTGAAGCATTCATTTGCACATTATAGGAAATTAAGACATAAAATGTAACTATAAATATTAGTATTGTACAATATTATTATTTTATTTTTCTTAAATACTAGATTTTCTAAAGCAAGATATTATAATATAAATATTTCTTATTTTATTTATTTAATACTAATAATATATTACAACGTATTATTTATATTTATTATATATTACAATATTATTATTATAGTATATCAATATATAACAACACATTTTTTGGTCGAATTTTGCAGTCCTACAAATGTGCATGACAAAACTGGAGCTTTTTTTAATATCATTTTTTAAATTGCAATCACAAATTTGTCAAAAGTTGAACTGTCGACATTTTTCAAAATTTTCCCCCGAATTTGAATTTTAGTCCCGGCTTGTGGTCCTTTCCTGATGGTGTTCCCTTCTCATCTCTCCTGTCACTTCCTTTCACTGCTTCTAATGTCTTATCATAGTAAAAGCATACATGCCAAAATACTATTTATAGAAATAAAATCAAAAAAGAATAATGAAAAAAGCATTAGATTTTTTTTTTCATGATCCAGTCAAATCCTGAAGGATAAAAAGTACAGACCTAATTTTATTTTCTCTTTGAATTTGTTTTCTCACTCACAAATGTGTCATATTACAGAAGTAAAGTTGAGTATGCCATTTCACAGCTGAGTTCTTTTATTTGACTTTGATTATTTTAATAATTAGCACTAAACAGATACAGATTGTGAGGAAACATTTCTACTAATCTGAACAAAGCACTTTTTTTTGCTGTTGCATATTTAAATTAAATTAAATGTATGGATTTAGCAGACGCTTTTATCCAAAGCGACTTACAGTGCATTCAGGCTATACATTTTTTATCAGTATGTGTGTTCCCTGGGAATTGAACCCACTACGTTTGTGCTCTACCACTGAGCCACAGGAACATTTTTCCATTTATATTATGTTTGCGTACCATACTTTGCACTTTAAGCACTTGATGCAAACCAAGAGAGGAAGTGAAGCGTGAAGAAAAGGGAAGTAGAAACTCTTGGCTTCCTAAAACTGGATTCGCTGTAAAGAGGAAGCTTGTTTCTGTTCCTTTGTTTTTCAGAGTCTGTGGAGTCTGACCTGACTCTGCACATCAGCAGCGACCCCGACTTCCTCCAAAGCTACGACACCCTACGAACAGACTGCCATCCTCCAGCCCTGCTGCACGCTGAGGGTTTGGCCAAAGAGTCGGACCCTCTGCCCGAGCTGCTATTCCCCTTCACGTGCCGCGTGTGCGGAGCGGTGCTGGAGGACGAGGAGGGTGCCACGGCGCAGATCTGCAGCAGATGCACACTAGACATGTTGTCCAAAAGCTCCCCGAGCAGCCCGGAGAAAGGTGACAAGCTGTACTCGTGCACATCATGTCCGTTCGTCACTCAGTACCCCAACCACCTCGCCCGCCACATGAAGACTCACAGCGGCGAAAAGCCCTACAAGTGCCCGCAGTGCAATTACGCTTCCGCCCACTTCGACAACCTCAAGCGGCACCACCGCGTGCACACGGGCGAGAAGCCATACAAATGCTGCGTGTGCGACTACGCTTGCGGTAACCTGGCCAATCTCAAGCGGCACGAGCGCATCCACTCGGGCGCCAAGCCGTTCCAGTGCAGTGTGTGTAGTTACAGCTGCAACCAGAGTATGAACCTGAAGCGCCACATGCTGCGGCACACCGGCGAGAAGCCCTTTAAGTGCCAGGAGTGCGGCTACACCACGGGCCACTGGGACAATTACAAACGCCACCAGAAGAAGCACGGCCACTCCGCCGAAGGCTGGCTCAAGATGCAGCTGCTGGAGAAAGAGGAAGAGGATGAGGAAGGAGAAATGTAGTGGAAGCTCTCTATGATGTCTAGCTCCAGTTGCCTTATTATTATTATTGTTATTATCATCATCAGAGAAATCCATACGGTAAAGGTGCATCGCGACAGGGTCGGTGTGCGTTTTTTTTTTTTCTTTTTCACTTGATTGTATTTTGTCCAACTGTTTACAACAGCTGATTTCAATCCCAGAATCACAGGTTTGCAAGTTAAGATCGTTGTCTTGAACTGAAAGAGCACATTTATGCACCACTGGGCGAATCTCGCAAAAAAATGTCCAGGCCATATTTCACCCCAAAATTAAAAGGAAAAAAAAGGGATGTTTCTTAGCACCATTAATATTTTTTGCATTGTGAATATATAAAATACTTATTTTATTTTATTTTTTACTACTTTTTTTTTTTTAATTAGCCATGTTTCTTAGGACAGTAAGATAATTGAAATTGATCAACTTTTTTTTTTTCATTTAATTTTGTTTTGTTTTTTATTTTACTTTTTAAAAATATATTTTTCTTTTTTTTTCATTCAGTTTTTCAAAACAGAAATAAATCACCACAAACAACATACAAGCAAGGACAGATAATCTAAGCAAAAACATTTTTTATTTAAATTTTTAGACATTCATTTTTATAATGTTCTTTTTTGTAGTTACTGTAAAAAAATATTAGATTTTTTTACTGTATTTAAATCAGCATAAATTTAAAGGGAACACAACAAATACCATTTTTTTGTTTTATAATGCTTTATTATTTTTTTTTTTTGAAAATGAAAATCATGTCACGATGCAAAAAATAAATCCTAAAACCAGACTTAATTTTCTTTTTGCAGCTTAAAACCTCTTAATTTTTTATTTATTTTAAATTTGAGATTAATTATGTTCCTGACATGTTTTGTGAGATTTGCCTCTCTGCTGTCATGGATTCTCGTTGAATTGTTGAATGAAAGAACTGCAATAACACCGACACATGGCCCTGTTCCAGGCTGATGCAGCAGCTCTAGTTGTTTCGTGAGGGATTTGGTGACACTGAAGACGTCTGGCTGCTACTGTATGTTCACTTATGCACAATGACAGTGATGTTGCCTTGTCTCGGGGAGGTGCTGCTCCTCCTTCCCTCATTTACTGTATCTGAATTTCCTGGTGCCACTGCAAAATGCTGCACTGATCGGGGTCTCGTCCGTCCCCAGCACACTCAAGGTTTTTCCAGGGCATTAGAGGGACACAAATGAGTGAGTCTCACGAAAACTGTTCAGAAATGCTAGCATTATATTTACCCTGAAATGATTATTAAATAAGGGAGTGTTTTGCATGAAGAATATGAGGGTGATTTTTACATATTTTTGCATTGCGACATTATTGCGCATCTATACGATTTTCATTTCTGTAATGCTACAAAGTGGAAAAAAGTAAATAAATTGTTTAGTTAATGTGGAAGTATATGTTGTACTATCCCTTTGTTTTTATTTACTGTATTACAGTAAAATTATTATTTTTTATTGCATTATGGCGTAAATCACCTTGATTGCCTTGAAAATAATGTCACAATGCAAAAAAAGTTGTAATGGTTCTTTTATTTTTGGTGTGAAAATGACCCAGATATGTTTTCATGAGATTCACAATTATGTGTATGTGTCTTTTGTTGGACTTTAAACTATTTCCTTCAGTTTTATTTAGATTAAAGTGTGATGCCTACTGTGAAATTTTCTCTTAGGAAAACTAATCATCAAACCTGTGAAGGTTTCATTTTCTTACACATTTAGTGAGAAAGATCCTGTTTTGCTTCCCCACCCCCCACTTTAGTTGTGCAGTTCATGAGGAAGAAAGTGAGGACCACATGCTCATATTCTCTTTATAATGAACAGATCACATTTAAAACAAACATTTTGTACACAAGTCACTTTGATGCGTATTGAATATTAAAAGAATAGTTCACCTAAAATAAGCATTTGCTGAAGGCGTACTCATCCTCAGGCCATCCCAGATGTAGAGGAGTTTGTTTCTTCATCAGATTTGGAGAAATGTAGCATTGCATCACTCGCTCACCAATGGATCCTCTGCAGTGAATGGGTGCCGTCAGAATGAGAGTCCAAACAGCTGATAAAAACATCACAATAATCCACACCACTCCAGTCCATCAATTAACATCTTGTGAAGCGAAAAGTTGCGTGTTTTTTAAGAAACAAATCCATAAAGACGTTTTAACTTCAAACCCTTGTTTCTGTCTAAAATACAAGTCCTCTGTTCATAACAACTGCTTCCTCCAGTGGAAAAAGTCATCTCGCCTGAATCAGGAGAGAAATCTGCACAGATCAAGCACCGTTTACAAGCCAAAACAGCTCTAAACAAATATGTTGGTGGATTTTGATGTGACAGGACAACGGGATGGCAACACATTCTCTCTCCCAACTCGTCACATATTGACGCTCGGTCAGGACACTGTAGCATCGCTTTTTGACGCTCAAGCTGCTCCGTTGCTTTAAATAAGAAACTTTTGGCGTCAGTATGCAGATACGAAAGGCATTGGGAATTTTATCATGATTAAATTATATATAGGATAATAAATTTGCCATTATCGCATATATATGTTTGGTTGTGATTTTTCAGTGTAAACAACAATTTTATTTACATCTTTTTGAGCACTTAGCCTAACCCCTACCCCTTACCATTTGTCAATATAAAACAGGATATAACAGGCAGATACAACTGCAGTCACAATGTATTCCGAGGCAAAACGATTGATTTGTGAGAGGAACAGTCGCGATCACCATCCCATCCGCCGTAAAGCTCAGATCCCGTGTGTGCAGTCAGTGCACAAATTCAAAAGTTGCCTTTGGTTGTGAAATGCCATTGGCTCTTGTGTGTCATGCTAACGTTCGGGAGTATCTTTTTGAATAAGATCTTTTTCAGCGATTAAAACCTTATGATTTACTCTGTTCTTCGCATAAAGATATCGCATGGCTTCAGAAGACTTGGAATGCAACACGACTTGTTTGTAATACTTTTATACTGCTTTTCTATGGCCAGTTTTTGCAATAAATACATGTGACTGTACGTTTATTTGCCTGTTACTGTTTTAAATTGTTCAGAAGTTGGTGGGGTTAGGTGCTCCAGAATATCTGAAAATATACATTTATATAAAATGATTCCTATTTTTACTAATGCATGCACACCATAAAATGAGTCTTGATCTGACGCACAAGGCAAACAACTGAAAGCAATGGAGGAGCCTGAGCGACGACGCCAAGGGGTCCTGACCAAGCGTTGGGAGTGAGAATGTTTTGGGGATGGACTTTTTAACTGAAGGAAATGTTATTATGGATTATGGACTAAAATATCTTGATGGATTTATTTTCTTACAAACAGCTTTTCTCTTCTCAAGACATTAACTGATGGACTGGAGTGGTGTGGATTACTTATGGATTATGGTGATGCTTTTATCAGCAGTTTGGACTCTCATTCTGACGGCACCCATTCACTGCAGAGGATCCATTGGTGAGCAAGTGATGGAATGCTACATTTCTCCAAATCTGATGAAGAAACAAACTCATTCTAATCTTGGATGGCCTGAGGGTGAGTAAACTTTCAGCAAAATTTTGATTTTTGGGTGAACTTTTGCTTTAATGGTTCCTCCAGCCCGATCTCACGGCAATTGGTACATATTTTACAAGGTGGCTAATTCGTACGACCTCACTCGTGCAAATTCATACGATTTGTGCTAAATCGTACGTATTTTACGAGTTGCACAATTCGTATGAATTTGTACGAATGACCTACACCTAACCCCGCCCCTAAACCTACCCGTCACTGGGATCTAGACAAATCGTACGAGTGAGGTCGTACGAATTAGCCACCTCGTAAAATACGTACGAATTGGTCGTTACAGAACTGGCACAGTCACTCTGAAATACACCGCAAGAGTTCAGTGCAATCAGGGAATGAATGAATTAGATGCATAGCACTGAATCCAATGATATTTGGCTTGCCAACATGATTATTTATGTACTGTATTTTTGTGGGTTTCTTTAGCTTTCTGATATTTGTACACAAATTGTTGATCTGAAGAAGTGGCCTTTTGTTTCATAATAAAGATGTTTTTAAACTTTTATTAAAAGCAGCTGCGTTGAGCCATTTGTAACAGATGAAACAATTGGAATTCTGAAGAATAAATATTCTATCCAGCATTTAATTACAGTGCACTAATTTCATTAGACAAGCAGTTCTAAGAATGCTGGTATATTGTTTCATTGTATCACTCCATGTGTGTGAGTTTACCTTGAATTTCAATGTGATTCTGCTTTGCCTTCTTTTCTATTTTCCATTTGTGAAGAAAAAAGTCTCCAAAATTGCTTGTCATATCGTGCCAGTTACACAATCGTAATTTGCCATCTAAAGCTAAATTAATTGTATTATATGTTAAGACATAATTATTCTTTCAAAATAATAACAGGGTTAACTAGCAGTTTTACAGTTTAGTTTAACATTATAAGCTGAAGGTGGATATATTCAATTATATATATATATATAGTAATGGTAAAACAAGTATTTTATTACTACTGTATTTTAAATGGAAGCAAAATTATGCATTTTAAGTAAATGTTAGCTATTGATACGGTATGGCAAGTAAAATTCACACATATACAGAGATAATATATAAAGAGAAAAAAATGAAGACAAATGCTATCTTTTTATTTCCTTCGTTTTTAATCAATAAATGTGCATTTATTACAATACAGCAAAGTGTAAAACAGTATTTTGGTGTATTTGGCTGTTTAAGCATGTACCATTTCTTTCCTGTAGAGAGCAGAACTGAGCTTTTCCAGAGAGAGACGTCACAGAATAATAGACCATTGCACATATTTTATCATTTATATTGAATATGAACAATAATGCACGACGACAGTGTTTTATTTTTTGTGGTGCAGGAGTACAAATTTCTGACTTGGATACAAATCCACTTGTTTTTTTGCTCTCATTGTGTTTATTCCTTCTGAGAATTCCTTCTGGGTTTGTGTTGCTGGCTGAAGTCACGGCGCAGTAGCTGGTTGAAAGGGACCAAACCTCTCTCAAACACCTGACTTGGTTCCGTTTTACCAGCAACTAAGACGTGTTTCTGAGGACACACGGTTTTCAGATTCATAGAGGTGAGAAGCATCGGTTTCCTCAGTGACATTCACACTTCAGCATCTGATTAATCACAGATCAAACTTTTGTTTTGCAGTTGCATCTATGATTCAGGAAGCAGAAGACGTCCGTCCACATCATGATCTTCCTTCTGGACAATGACACCGAGTCCGTGGATGTGCCGGTATGTGTCCGTCCAGAATTGGCTCTCCTCCACCTGTCCAGTTATTAATAAGAGTAAACATTCGTGATGGCAGCAGCTGTTGTGTCACTCAGACGCTTCAGTGTTCATGTCATCATGGAGGAGCTCAGCTTGATAAATCACCATGTGCTCACCAATGACCTGTGCTTGACTTTCACACAACCTCTACAGACTGATCAAATCACATTTATATGATTATTTGTTTAGTAAAGCTTAATTTATACTTTAAAACAGAAGATGTCAACCTTTGTAAACCAGAGACCCTTTTAAAAATGTTCAGGATTCTTGGAAAATGTCTATATCTTCCAAGATATTTGTTGCATATTTTTGGGGATTTGTTGCACTGTTGTCCAACATTTATTTGTTTGAAAATAGTTTTAAGCTCTATAGAATCGACTAAGATGATATATCAAGATGATAATAAATGTAAAATATTTTTTTTATAGAACAATATCTTAAGTTGAACTGTGCTTTAGTCCTTTATATGTAAAAAAATATATTTTATAAACATTAAATACTATATTTTTATATTTTATACATTTTAAATCATTTTTAAATAACAAATAACAGTCATTAATTAACGTATCATTTGTAGTTCTTATATTAAATTATAAATATTATATTAAATTATATGTTATAGTATTTCTAATACAATTAAAGTGACATAAAATATATTTTTAAAATGTTTAATTTTTTTATTTTATAAGCTTAATATTATATAGAACTCATTAACCCCTTTATGTCATTTTTAGTTTTAAGTTCTTTATATTTAAATATATATATATACAATTAAAAATTGTATAATAAAATATATTTACAAAATGTTACTTTTTATAGTTTATAAATATAAAATAATTTTTTATAGAACAAATAAGTTATAGAAATCATTAACTCATTAAGATGGATGATAATGTTCCCTGCGATCCGTACACATAATTTAAGTCAGTGTTGGAGTTATAAGGAGATGATGATGATGATGAAGTCTCTCTGAGACCACACACTTCCTTACATTCCATAGATTGATTCTGTATATGGGGATATAAGGAAGTATGTCGTCTCAAAGAGCTCACATAATACACTGCAGTACAGCATAGATCCCGTATGACACGTAAGATAGACTTTTTTCTATTAACAAGATTTTATGCATCTAAAGAAAGTTGTTAATCGCCTTTTCCCTCCACTAGCTGATTTTAAACAGCCCTGCAGTGTAACAAATTAACATTTAAAAGTACAAACGTTCCATTTGATATGACATCATAAAAACGGAATACTTAGTAATTCAAAAATAAATACTTTTTAAAAATCATTTCAAATAATTGTAAACATTTTAAAAGTTCTGATGGTGCTAAATGCTGTTTAAAATAACTTTTAAACAGTTTTCTTTCTTTTTTTTTAAACACATGGTGCTAAATGCTGTTAAAAACATTTTTTTTTAAATGATGGTGCTAAATTATGTTTAAAATCATTTTAGATGGAGTTTAGCATTTCATACCTCAGGACATATCAACTTTCCCTGTCAATTCATTCTGACCAAGCTATTTATATAGGCTGTTGTCTAGAAATTTTTTTACCGCCTTTATAAAATGTACATTTGCGTTTTCTTTCTGAAATACACTTGAGTGAACAAGCAAAACCCCCGAAACTGAATGAAGCAGTAAAGACTCAACCAGGAGCCAGAAAGCTCTGCAATCCAACAGCATTGACATATCAGACTGTTTCAGCTCAGGCTTCACACATTACTTGCCCGTCCCTTGACTTCCAGTCCATCAGAAGGAGACAAATACAGGTCCGGCGCTCTCTTCCATGCGTATCCTCATCCTTTGCCATCTCCTGGATTGTGTCCAGACCTGGCTTGACTTCCCGGCCTTTTCTATGGGTTGCCCTCCCCCTTGTTGGCGGCCTTCCACCTGTCGATGTCTTTTAGAGGCCTGGGTCTCTCCTGGACCTCCTGTTGGCAGGCCTCAGTGCTCTGACAGAGCAGCAGCCTGTGAAATCACACCTCTCAGCTGTTCACACTGCACTCCAGACATCCAATCTCAATGGCTTCTTCAAAAAAGGAGGGGATTCTGGGGGGCAGGGCGGGCCAAAAGACAACTGCCACCCGCTTTTATTGGGACAGCATGACAGAATATGTTTTCTGGGGCACAGCTGACAAAGAACTTCATGTTTTTGGTGTGTGTGCAGAAATGTATCTCAGTGATGTTCATGCTTTTGGAGTTTCTGTGAATTTCTGAGAGCATTGCTTTCAGGATTTTACATCAGTTTACTCATGTCACTTTTGCATGGAAGCTTATTTCCGCAACGGAAAGAAATTTAATAAATAAAGAAGGTAATTGCTCACAATTCAGACTTTTTTCTAGCAATTCTGAATTTACATTTTAGATTCTGACTTTAAAAAATATGTAAACTTGCAAATTACAATTTATAAATTTGAAATATAAATTCAGAATTGTGAGATGTAAACTTGCAATTTTAAAGGGGGAAAAAGTCAAAGTTGTGAGACATAAACTCGTAATTCTGAGAAAAAAAAATATTACTTGCAATTTTGTGAAAAATTCAGATTTCTCAGATATAAACTCACGATTCTGACAAAAAAAGTACAAACTCTTAAACCTTTGGTCAGCAACAAAACAAAAGTAATTTTATCATCCTTTTGAAAATTGAAAAAATATTTATATTTTGCTATCCTAGTATTTCAAATCCTATTCCTATAGCCTCCAAATCTCATATATACATATATGCAAATTTTATTTTATTTTGGCGCAAGTATAAACATAAAATGAGTAGAAAAAATATAAAAATTAAAAATACAATTATAATAATAATTAAAAAAAAAAGATATATATGCAAGACAATGTTGAAATGGTTAAAGTGCTAAAGATGCTGAATTACTTAAAGATAGTAAATTGGTAATGAAAAACGTCAGCTCAAACATTAGTGTACACCTATTAACTACTACTAAAATCAGAGGAAAATGATCAGCTGGTAAGAATGTTGTTTATCCTGCCTTAATCCTAAACCTGCAATCTTATTGGCTGACAGGAATGTTGTCAACCAACAAGGATGTTAATCGAGGAACATTTTCTTGGTGATCATAACAATAGCAGGACACTCAAATGCACTGATTACATGTAGGATGCCTTTAACTCTTTCTGTGTGATTGTGTGATCACGTACAACCGCTGCTGCACACACAGAAACAGCAGAGCTCAGGGGAATGTGAACATGCTCCTCATAATGCCTAAGGTCAACACCTGTGTGCTAAAATCAGCTGCAGTGGAGAGAGATGGACGCAGGGCGTAAGACTCACACTGAAATTCAACTCGCAAAAGGATAGTTCATTTAACACGCATTGATCTTACTGTACTATATTGTTATTAAAGTATTAAAAAATGAAATATTATGTAACAAATATTTGTCACATCATATCTGTATTTAAAATACCAATTTAATAGGTTTTCAGCAACATTAAACAATTATGAAATACAAACCAATTAATAAAAATGCAAACCAAGTTATGATATTTACAATGTATAAAACATATTACTGTTTTTGAAATGTACGTATAAATGTTAACTGAAATAAAATATAATAAACTCATTTTACTTCAGCTATTTGCCAAGGCAACATTTCATATTTTTGCTTAGTTTAACTAGAATGACTAAAATAACTACAACTAAATAAAACTAATAAAAACCAATAATTAAAAAACTATAGACATATTAAAAAAGACAAAAAATAAATAAATAATAAAAAATTACAAAAACACAGAATACATAAAAGTGACAAAGCAACAAACTTACCAAAACTTTTAACTAAAATTAAAGTGAAAACGAAATACAAAATATTAACAAAAACTGTAATAGTATATCAATGAAGATAATACTGGTATATACTATTTATTTATACTATATATATATATATAAACATTTAAAATGTGTCTACTGAAATACTGAAAAAACAGAATTCACAGAAATTATTCTATTTTAAGACAGCGCTGCAGAAATGGTTTATTATTGTACAAACATTTTTTTTTTTTGACTGTTTTGTACATGCCACACAGACGTCCCTTAAGATGATGCTCCTTTAATATTATGTAACTTACCAAAACTTTTAACTAAAATTAAAGTGAAAACGAAATACAAGAGTGAAATCTAATTCAAAATATTAACAAAAAATGTAATAGTATATCAATGAAGATAATACTATATATATAAACATTTAAAATGTGTCTACTGAAATACTGAAATTATTCTATTTTAAGAGCGCTGCAGAAATGGTTTATTATTGTACAAACATGTTTTTATTTTTGACTGTTTTGTACATGCCACACAGACGTCCCTTAAGATGATGCTCCTTTAATATTATGTATTCTTTAATGCATTGAAAATCACATTGCATGGAAAAGCATTTGTACATCATGATGCTGAGTGTCTTCATTTGGAATTCATAAAAGCTTTTTATAGATCATTTCTATGTTAGACCATGAACTACCAAATTACCTTTTTTTTCCTATGAAGCCTGATTGATTGAAAACCATCATGAGGACTTGAGAGGACCAGCTAATGTCTTCCTCACATGCTGGTTTTGAATCATTAGCGTTTGAGCCGTTAAAGCAGAGTAAGAGGCCAGTGTTTGCGGCCAGTTGCCGGGCCTGTGGTTGATACAGCTGTTCCATACGAGCAGACGCCTGAAAGACCTGCCATTGTGTACGTTTCTATCAGCGAGGTCAAAGGTAGCGTAATCAACGCTTCAGAAACAGGTGTGGATTGTGACGGGACACGGCATATGCTGCTGCCGCCTCATCCTCAGCCATTTACCACAGTAAAGAAACAGTCTTTGTTTGCTGGGTCGGTGGATCAGCTCAACAGTGATAATGACATTGAGTTAGAGCGACCTTAAAACAATAGAGCTTTTAGTACTATATCTGAAATTAAATGATTTCATTTAAATAACAATATATGACAGTCACAACTGAGTCATTCTCTGCTCTTAAAGGGACGGTGAACCCATAAATACCCATACACACTTAATGCTTAATGGTTTATGTACTGTACAAAGTATATTTTCTATCGCCCTACACCAACCCTACACCTAAACCTACCCCTCACAGAAAACTACTGGCAATTTTTGAATTTCATAAAACACCGTTTTGTGTTTTATAAGCCTTTTGTTTTACGGGGACACAGGAAGTGTCCTCATAAACCATGTTTACGTTATAGTACCCATGTCATATTACACATTTGTGTCCTCATAAACCATAAATACCAGTACACACACACACACACACACAAATACTTTTTTGCCCCACTGTATATACATAAATATATATACATACATTCATATATATATATATATATAAACATACACACACTGTATATATATATATATATATATATATATTGACTTTAAGAAAGAAAGGTTCGGAAAGACATGAGGGTGAGAATTTTTATTTATTTATTATTTAAATATATCTATCCCCTTAACATTTGTACCATTTCTAAAAAATAATTAGATAGATAGATAGATATTTTTAATGTTAAAAAATGTTTGGAATGACATCACGATGAGTAAAATATTTTTATTTTATTTATTTTTAGAATATATGATCATGAGCATATATTAAGAACATATACAGTGGGTACGGAAAGTATTCAGACCCCCTTAAAATTTTCACTCTTAACAATATTGCAGCCATTTGCTAAAATCATTCAAGTTAAGTTTTTTTCCTCATTAATGTACACACAGCACCCCATATTGACAGAAAAACACAGAATTGTTGACATTTTTGCAGATTTATTAAAAAAGAAAAACTGAAATATCACATGGTCCTAAGTATTCAGACCCTTTGCTGCAAGTGCTATAACAAGTCTCTGTTAGCTTAACACAGTACACGTAGCAAGGTTGTTGTTGTCGTTGTTTTAAATTATAATAAATAAAAAGAAAACAGATAGAATAGAAAAAGAATAGAGCAAGCTTTTTTTTAAAGAAAACAAGCAGTTAAATGAATAGAGTGCAACTCTAAAAGGGGCCAGTTTTTTTTAAAGAATAGAATTAGAATAGAGAGTGCTAGACTTAGAGGGTCAAATAGAAATGGAAGAAATATGTTTTTAGCCGATTCTTGAAGATGGCTAAGGACTCAGCTGCTCTGATTGAGTTGGGCAGGTCATTCCACCAGGAGGGAACATTTAATTTAAAGGTCTGGGAAAGGGATATTGTGCCTCTTTGGGATGGCACAATAAAGCAACGTTCATTAGTCTGAAGTAATGAATTTAGAGAAAGAGGTGCAGAGCCAGTGGTGGTTTATTGGGCAAACATTAATGCCTTGAATTTTATGCGAGCAGCTATTGGTAGCCAGTGCAAATTGATAAACAGAGGCGTGGCGTGCATTCTTTTTTCGGCTTATTAAAAATGTATCTTGCTGCCGCGTTCCGGATTAATTGTAAAGGTCTGATAGAACTGGCTGGAAGACCTGCCAAGAGAGCATTGCAATAGTCCAGCCTGGACAGAACAAGAGCTTGAACAAGGAGTTGTGAAGCATGTTCCGAAAAAAGGGCCTGATCTTCTTGATGTTGAATAAAGCAAATCTTCAGGACCGGGCAGTTTTAGCAGTGTGGTCTGAGAAAGTCAGCTGATCATCAATCATATCTCCAAGATTTCTGGCTGTTTTTGAAGGAGTAATGGTTGATGTGCTTAACTGGATGGTGAAATTGTGATGAAACGATGGGTTTGATGGAACCACAAGCAGTTCTGTCTTGGCAAGGTTGAGTTGAAGGTGATGGTCCTTCATCCAGCAAGAAATGTCTGTTAGACAAGCTGAGATGCGAGCAGCTAT
>NW_015505358.1:785735-805705 GCF_001515645.1 Sinocyclocheilus grahami | reverse complement strand
TCTCTAAAAGAGATGGGTTAAGGGTGGGTTTCTTAAGTAGAGGGGTTATACGAGCCTGTCTAAATGCTGAGGGAAAAACACCAGTGCAGGTACAACGGCAGGAGAAATGGCTTGAAGGAGATGAGATGGAATAGGATCAAGTGGACAAGTAGTAGGATGATTAGAGTTTGAAGTTTGAAGATTTGAGAGTTTGAAGACTTCTTCCTGAGAGAGTGGAGAGAAGGATGTGAACGAGTGTATGTTTGCTGGTAAGATGTGCTTGACAGATTGTGGTGTGGAAAATTGTGCACTGTTGGTTTTAATTTTATTGATCAAGTATGAGGGAACGTCGTCACCTGTTAGAGTTGATGAAGGAGGGGGAAGAGGAACATTTTTTAAAGAGCATGCGAGAAATTAGAGGAATTGTTAATTTTGTTATGATAGTATGTCATTTTAGCAGTGGAGACATCAGCGAAGAAGAAAGAGAGGAGTGACTGATACACATTAAGGTCAGTAGAATTATTGGATTTGCGCCACACCCTTTCAGCAGCCCTGAGCTTCGAACGATGTTCGCAGAGAACATCAGATAGCCAAGGAGCAGAAGAGGTGGTACAGGCTGGTCTGGAAGACAAGGGGCAGACAGTGTCTAAACAAGATGTAAGAGTGGAGCAGAAAGTATCAGTAGCACTGTTAGCATCAAGAGATGATAACTGTTTAAGGGGATGAAGCGAAGTTGAATCCATAGCAGATAGCCGGGAGAGTGAGCGTGGGTTACGTCGAAAGATGACATGTGTAGGGGTATGTGTTGTGTCATGAACCATGTTGAGGAGGAAGTGATCCGAGGTGTGCAGTGGAGTAACCAGCACATGATCAGTGGAGCAGTGTCGTGTGTAAATAAGGTCCAGTTGGTTGCCTGATTTGTGAGTAGCCGCAGTTAATACTCACTTGAGATCAAAAGAAGCAAGCAGAGTGTGGAAGTCTGCAGCCTGAGGTTTATCTAGGTGGATGCGATCTCAACCCCATAGAACATCTTTGGAGGGAGTTGAAAATCCGTGTTGCCCAGCGACAGCCCCAAAACATTACTGCTCTAGAGGAGACCTGCATGGAGGAATGGGCCAAAATACCAGCAACAGTGTGTGACAACCTTGTGAAGACTTACAGAAAACGTTTGACCTCTGTCATTGCCAACAAAGGGTATATAACAAAGTATTGAGATTAAATTTTGTTATTGACCAAATACTTATTTTCCACCATAATTTGCAAATAAATTCTTTAAAAATCCTACAATGTGATTTTCTGGATTTTTTTTTCTTCTCATTTTGTCTCTCATAGTTGAGGTATACCTATGATGAAAATTACAGGCCTCTCTCATCTTTTTAAGTGGGAGAACTTGCACAATTGGTGGCTGACTAAATACTTTTTTCCCCCACTGTATATATATATATATTCTCAGTTGTCATGCATGCAAATTACTAAACAATTATTACATTTTTTTTAATTGAAGAAAGAAAGATTTGGAATGACATGAGGGTGAGTCAAACATTTTTATTTATTTATTAGAATGACTATACACACACACGCGCACACACACACATACAAAATGTGAAACATTTGGACACATTCATGAAAATATTCTTCATTGTCAGACATTTTTATTTAAACGCAAAGATTACATTTCTAAAAAAAAAAAAAACATTTTTGATTAATAAAAAAAAAGTAGCAAAACAAGCAGTCAGCCTGATGTTCTCCTGAACATGTTTTTCAAGGAAAAATTATTATTATTATATAGAGGTGCATCTCAATAAATTAGAATGTCGTGGAAAAGTTCATTTTTAATTTTATTTTATTCTACTTTTTATTGTCTATCCATTTGACATTGGCACCATGTTTAAAGTCAGCAGACACACACCTGAAATGCAAATGTTCTGCTTTAACCCTGTTGGTGTTTACTCTGGGGCTTTGGATGTGTTGGATGAAAGCTTAGCAAACATAAGAGCAGGACATGATGAGATTAATGTTTTACTGACTTCATGCACAAGAAAGTGCTAAAGACATCCAGATCTCAAACGAAACGTGAGATTTAAAAATTGCAATTACCATTTTTATTTTTTATTCTGTGGCAGAAATAAGCTTCCATAACTTTTAGCAAGAAATTTGTAGAAAATAAAACAGTCATACCATTATGGTCAAGTTTATGCATGCAGGTAAATTAAGTAAATAATTTGGGGAAAAGTACCATTAAATTTGACTGATGTGAATTATGATGTGGAGTTTTGGTTCGTTGCCACTGTCTTAGTTGGGGACGCTTGACTGATTGCACAGACACTCTCGGAAGAGATCTGAACTGGATGATGACATCACTGAATCATCAATCAACTGACTTTAGCTGGAAAAATGACTCTTTGTTATTATCTTCTTGCATTATTGACAAACTATTTTCCTGTTTGACACTGTGAAGCTGCTTTGACTCAATCGGTATTGTATAAATCGCTATATAAGTAAAGTTGACTTGACTTGTGGGATCGATAACTCAAATCATTTATGTTGGTCTGAAATGTAACCCAACGGGTGGGTTAGTCCATATTTGACCCAAAGTTGGGTTGAAACAACCCAGCATTTTTTAGAGTGTAGCCAGGTGTTATATAAAGACTCCCAGAATTCAATACTTTAGTTTTTTAATCATTTTACATTCACTCCCCCAGAATTCAATACTCGCTGAGGTTTTTCCTTCAAAATGATGCCACTTCCTGGAGGATGATGTCATTAAAGATGAAGAAAATGTACAAAAGACAAAAGGATGGAAAGTGATATTAAAGAAACTGGAACTATAAATTGAGTTCAAATTCACAAAAAGTTTGTTCCTTTCTTTAACAGAAATGATTTAAATATTACTGTTATAGAAAGGGGAAATATAAAGAAACACCTGCAACGTTTCATTTCTGTAGAAAAATGAATACAAATCCACCTAATTAATATGATTAAATATGATACCAATAAATGTGATTGCCTTCAAGTTTTTTTGCATCATGCATTAAGACACAAGATGAAGGCATGAACATTTAATGTATAGTATTAACTAAAACTAAACTTCAATTTATTTGATTTTAGCTGCCAAAAAAAAACAACATTTCTTATTTTCTTGTAATAATGAAACTGGAATAAAAATAAAAACTACATAGATATATTTATAACAAAAATAAATAAACAAAAAACGCACAACAAAATGACTAAAACTTTAACAATAAAATGAAAACAGAAAATATACAAATGGAAACTAATTCAAACTATTAATAAAAATGATAAAAGAATCTCAGTGACACAAAAATAACACTGGTATGATGTTTTGTGAAGTTTTGACATTTAGAAAAGTAGTTTTTATGTCTAATGGAAAAATCCGGTTTGTTTGAATCACATTTAATAGTGAAGAGTGTAATGATGGGCCTCTAGAGGAACCAAGCGATATCTGGAGTAGTACAAGTACGTATGTAATCCATTCTGAAAATAGCCATTGTTTCCAAACACGTTTCCTATTAGGATCTGTCTGCACTCTCAGAAAAAAAGGTACAAAAGTTGTCACTGGGGTGGTACCTTTTCAAAAGGCACACCCCTTTGTACCTAACTAAAGTGTACATATTAGTGTACACAAAATTGTACCTTTTGAAAAGGTACTGCCCTAGTGACACCTTTTGTACCCTGAACGACAAGTTACTACTGTCATTAGTGCTGTTTTCTAGCATTATTATTACTAGAGCAAAGACTTGTGATAATGGAGTACTGATCTAAATTACTCACAAACATGAACGACACTTTATGGAATCCTTAAGCTGTGCTGAAATCCACCCTGAATAACACAACACAACTCAACACACCACAACCACATAACCCCTCATTTCTTTAGAAATCTGCTTCAGTAATTTGCCATTTGATGATAGTTTCATGGTCACCTGTTACAGGGTTTGAACGTTGTTTGAACGTTTCGGTTTCTTTAACCACAAGGCGACACCGCATGAAAAGTTTGAAGCTTATGAGCACCATGAGCGTGAGGCATTTATCAGCTCTTTACATTTTGGATTTATTTGCTTAAAGTGTATGAGCAGATGTTTCCTGATAAAAAGGGAAGTTATTATTATTTAACTCTCTCTTGCGAATCGGTTGCATCAGTGAACCTGAGAAGTCCCTTTCTAAACTTATTGACATCATATAAATAAAAAGCACTGAAATTCCAGGTGCAACTGATTGAATTCCAATTGCTCACTCAGACATACAAATATTAATATCCAGCATCACACACTCACAAAATAGCAATAACAAAGGGCTTTATTTGAATGTGTTTTCTCGAGGCACTGAAGGGTAGTTCCTGGGTGTGTGCTTTTAGAGACAATCATACTTTAGCACACTAGTTCACTGTTCTTGTATCTGATAATCTTATAGGATTCCCCCATAAATCTGCCCCTTGACATTTGTGATATCAGATGTGATTAATGCTTCAGTGCTCTTTAATGAAGCACTCGCTGTACGTCTCCAGCATTCTTTACAGTAAAGGCATCGATAGCACAGTGGACATCAATGGGACTGGTAAGCATAGTTTTTGTTCTGATGTGATCATGCTTTTAAAATCTATTTTCATGATATCTTTTAAACAGTTTTGTTTTGTTTTCATTCAGCGTAACTCTCATCCGAAGCTGTACCCCGGAGATATACTTGAGTTTCCTGGCAACAGTTACTTTTCTCATTTTGCCGTTTACTATGGTGAAAGAGACGGAGTTCCTTATGTGGCCCATTTGACCATGAGAGGTGAGTCTGTGTGATCTTTTAAAAGAATAGTTCATTAAAAATGAAAATTGTATTCACCTTCAGGCCATCCAAGATATAGATGAGATGTTTTTTTATCAGAACATTTGGAGAAATGTAGCATTGCTCGCCAATGGATGCTCTGCAGTGAATGGGTGCCGTCAGAATGAGAGTCCAAACAGCTGATAAAAACATCACAATAATCCACAAGTAATCCACACCACTCCAGTCCATCAGTTAACGTCTTGAGAAGCCAAAAGCTGAGTGTTTGTAAGAAACAAATCCATCATTAAGACGTTTTAACTTTAAACCATTGCTTTCGGTCAAAATATGAGTCAATAATCCATAATAATGCTTCCAGTGGAAAAGTCATCTCACATCAAAATCCACCAACATATTTGTTTAGAGCTGTTTTGGACTGGTTTTGATTATAAAAGGTGCTTGATCTGTGCATATTTCTCTCCTGATTCAGACAAGACAACTTTTTCACTGGAGAAAATTTTATGGATAGAGGACTTGTATTTTAGACAGAAGCAACGATTTGAAGTTTAAAAAAATTAAAATAATGATGGATTTGTTTCTTACAAACACTCAGCTTTTCACTTTACAAGACGTTAACTGATGGACTGGAGTGGTGTGGATTACTTGTGCATTATTGTGATGTTTTTATCAGCTGTTTGGACTCTCATTCTGACGGCACCCATTCACTGCAGAGGATCCACTGCTGAGCAAGTGATGCAATGCTACATTTCTCCAAATCTGATGAAGAAATAAACTCATCTACATCTTGGATGACCTGAGCCAGCAAATGAAATCTTATGACTGTCCTCATTACATCTCTTTTCAAGATTCAGACACCAAACTCCTTCTTTTCGGCCGGGCTATAAACGCCTCTGTAAAGCTAGACCCGATTGACGTAGTCGGGAAGAAATACAAGGTAAGAAACTACTTGGATGACAAGCATCCACCAAGAGATTTCTACGTTCTCATCAAGCCAGAGATCGATGACATCATGACGAAACCCATCACCTTTGACATCTTGTTCAACAACAGCGAACATCAGGCCACAATGTTACGATACGGGGTTAAAAAGTCAGAGCAGGTAAGACAGTTTGTACACAAAATATGCATTTAATTTGACATTGACACCAACCTGTCTAACTAGGATGAAAGTGTCAATATTAAACTCTCATATTAAAATTCTGGAAAACACTGATAGTCAAGAACTTTTCAGTAACTTTTCTGAAAACTGTTTCCAGATTGAAAAAGTCTATTCCAAGATAGTACCCACCTGGAAAGATTTATTTGAGAAGAAAAAGATTTAAGAGCCACATCTTCTGCATGAAGACGCAAGACTTCAAGATCATACAAAAGCTATTTCTTTGTTAAACAATTCCTAAAAAAAACAACAACAACAAAAACATGTAAAATATATGCATAACTTTTTTTTTTTTTTTTTTTTTACAACTTTGGTGTTAAATACAATCTAAAAGTCTACACTCTTAAAAATAAAGGTGCTTCAAAAGGTTCTTCACAGCGATGCCATAGAAGAACCATTTTTGGTTCCACAAAGAGCCATTCAGTCAAAGGTTCTTTAAAGAACCATCTCTTTCTTACCTTTTTGTAATCTGAAGAACCTTCTTTCGCCACAAAGAACCTTTTGTGAAACAGAAAGGTTCTTCAGATGTTAAAGGTTCTTTATGGAACCATTTAGACAAAAAGGTTCTTCTATGGCATCGTGAAGCACCTTTATTTTTAAGAGTGTAGCTACATAATTTTTATTTTTGTAAATGTATTTGGCATCTGAATATTTTCAATTTTCAATATGTCTATGAAGAAGGCGACAGAGAGTTATAGTTTGCTTTGGACTTCGAATAAAAAAGGTAAACAGCAGGAACGATTAAATGTCAACCAATTTATCTACATTAACTAGCAAAATGTCTCTTTCACAGAAATGTACTTTATTATTTTTTAAGTTTTGTAGTTGGAGGGAAAATATGCTATCTTGTGCGTTTCTCATTCGTAGCTAATACATAGAATTGAGGAAATAAAATGTCTCTGGCCTTTCTGATTAATATCAATTTTATATATAAATCTACAGTTTTCATGTGCCATGTTTCAGTGCCAACTAACAATTTGTAAAACTCAGAAAGTGTTTATTAAAATGGCTTCAACCAAACTTACGAGTCATTTCTGACCAATGCATTATAAAAACACATTTTCCAGTTAAAGCTTAACTTAAATATTTATTTAGTTAGTTTATTTATTTATTTTTTAATTCTCATTAAATATTTTAGAATATATTATAAAACTTTAGAAACTAGACAGCAAGCCGGTAAGCACAATTTGACACCTGTAGATGGCGTATAATCATCATGAGAAAGACTGAAATCAATGGTGGATGCAAAACATAACTGAAGAGTATTTAGCCTGCTGTATTTGGATGATCTTAGTGTTCACTGTGGCATGACGGAAAAGGATGCAGGTGTAGGTGTGAGAGGGACAGTTCCCTAATCTGAGGGGGGAAGAAAAGGGCATATGACTAACAATAAATACCAACATTAAGGGAAGTTTCCACCTTTTATACGGTAGGTGCACTCGATAATGGACACAAAATATCTTCCGCTATTTTTTCAAGTCAGTTTTATTATTTGATAATGCCAGATAGCACACGTACGTCTGCAAGATGTCTGTTAAAGATCGCTTCATCTGGAAAGCATCTGCTGTGTACAAACCTCTGATAGACATCTTTAAGATGTCAGTTTTAGGCTACATGCATTCGGTGGCGGCTTGTGGGTTTTAAAATAGAGGAGGCACACTAATTGTATCGGTCTGGGATCCCTGCCGATTATTATTATTATTTGCTTAACCACTTTAAAATGGCTTTTTGGTTGCTTTTAGTCAGAAAACGTAAAGAAAACAACACACATACAGCAAGATAATATAATTTCACTTACCTGGCCTATCACTTGAAGCAAACATCCATCCCTTCTTAAAAGTCTGTATTAAAAGAGAGCTGCCTGTTGCGCCATTTAATTAAGCCGATTGCTTAATTAACTGCCCCCCCCCCCAAATTATATATATATATAATTCTTTTCAGACACCAGTTGCTTGTCACATTCAAAATTGTTGCATAGTGTCGTTACTATGACAACCATCCCTAGTGGCTAAGACATTGCACATAATTTACACATAAATCACAGGGGTGGCGAACTCCGGTCCTGGAGAGCCGCAGTCCTGCAGAGCTCAGCTCCAACCCTAATTAAAACTCACCTGCCTGTAGCTTCCTAGTAACCCTTCAGGCCTTGATTAGCTTGTTCAGGTGTTTATTACCCCAAACTACATTTAAAAGCTTTTTCAGTGGCATAAAAGTAACCAATGCAGCTACTTAATCATTTGCTACTCGTTAACGCGTTAACTTCCCCTTTAAATAACGTGACGCTCTGCCCTCTATGACGCTGCTCCCATTAAGCGCTGTTGGAAGTGAATGAATTGATTCAGCATTACGACACCTCCGTAAAGATGCATTTAAATCGACAAAGCGGTCTAATAAAGGATGTATTGATCTCGTGAATTAGCGGATTTACTATACAAATATTTTTTAAATCCCCTTCTCTATCATTAGCGGTTGCAATTACATCAGCAGATTCGGCCCATTCGAGATAGAAAAGCGGCACTTTCACGTTATGGTATTACAACTGTGAATTTACAAACAAAAAATACACATTCTGAGACATGAACGGAAATGAATTGTGAATTTCATTAACATTAAATCGTCGTCCTCCCATTTTCACCTCAAAATTATGGGGAAGCTGTGCCTCCCCCGACGAGCCGCCACTGCATGCATTCTAAATCATAAACATCTGAAAGACAATTTCTAAATGTCTTTTTGACATCTGATAGGAAACGTCCTGTAGATGTATTGCAGATGAGCAAATACGCCTCGCAGACGTCAAATAGACGTCTCCGTGATGTGTGCTATCAGGGAATAGCTGATGCGTTTACGAAGTGTTTCAATAAACATTAGTAAGGATACCGCCATATTTAATTTCTGACGGGAATGAAAACGAGGCTGAGGGATAGAAGTACATGCGTTCAGTGGACTTGAACATTTCTCGTTTACTAATGTACGGATAGTTCAGCTGACGAAACGTCTTTATGAGAGAAAATGTAAAAAAAAAAAAACTTTCAGTAGACAAAAACACCATAAACAGTTTTGAAAGTTGTGAGTTGTAAAATCTATGATTTATATTATAGACCTTTATACAGTGTGTGCCATATTAGTCGCTCCTCCGTTTCATTCGTCAATTTATGACGTCTGCGACTCCGCTCGCCTTCGGTAACCATAGCAAATGAAATGTTTGCCGCTAGAACTATCCAACGATTCATCGACAGAACTTAAGTAGGCCTTATCACTTATTATATATTTACAAATCACACATATTTCACAAAAATAATTTCGAGTTTTGTGTAGAAAACATTTAAGATTATGGCGTGCATTGATTTGAGCTAGTGGCGCCAATAACTGTTGACGATCGATGGCGTGTCGACTCGAGCAACCTCAACAGATCGCACTTCAAACATGAATCTATTCATACAAATTAATGTAAAACAATGAGACATCCTCAAAGTCTTTATGCCCTGGTTATATGTAATGCCGAACCTTTTGACAGCAGGTCAACGATAAGAACAATAAACCTCTGAGATAATCTCCAGAGATAATCACCATCCCAAGATCAAACGAGAAAAAGTAAATAATAATAATACATTTTATTGCCATGTCTTGCATTATGAAAGTCAATAAACTTAAACAGTCATAGTGGCAGCAAATATAGGCTATACTCTCTGTCAGAATGAGTTCTTTGTAATTTAGCTGTCTTATTAAGTATGGTACCCTGATATGTTGTTTTAATATTTCAGCTGGACTTTAATCGCAAGCTTTCCAGTTCATGTATTCAGATAAATGGATACGTAATTGTTTATGGACTTAGCCAATTTATCAGCACATAAATGGCTTTTTTTAATATAAAGGTAGGGATTTTGTATTAATCATAATCACTGTTTTCACAGCTTGCAAAATCAAAGCAAAGATGAAACAGTTGGCAAATGTTTGCAATATGAATGCGAGATTAAATCGCATAATAAATTCATTGAGGCAGCATTAACACATAAGAGCAAAGCTAGAGCTCAAAGAAATCTCTCACGTCACTGGAAATAATTACACCAGCACACATAAATGAAAAAGCTCCTCGCTCATTACTGTCTTTTGGACGAATGGAAATAGAAACAATCACTTAAGCTTAATAGCTCCTAAAAACACAAATAATTACAGATAAAAAAAACCAGCTTTATACCCAAGATCAAAAGGAAATATACACAGGGAATGCACTAACTGCTTGAGGACTAATAGTATGGTAACTTACACTGACATGATGACATGTTTTAGGATAAATGGACATAGAAATGGAGCAGAGAGTGTTTTTGAGTGGCTGCACTAAGAGGTCGGACATTATGTCTGAGCATCACATTCATGTATTTTCAAAGAGTCTGGATAATATCCAGCCAGCTTACACTGATCAGTTGACACAAGCTAGTAGTGCGATTCCAGGGAAAGAATCAGTATTACTAGCCTATCACTCGTATATTTGAACACAATACTACATGCTACTACTGACAAACACCTGATGCTCCAGGCATGAATGATTCCTTAAATTATGCATCTTGTAGAGGAGAGCTGTGTTGTTGCTTTACTAAATGATCGAAATTACGATTTGATCTTGAACGATTTGTAATAATGAATTACGATTTGAAAATACGAGTCTGATCTTTTTTTACTTTGACTACCTAGCATCCATGAAGCAACTACCACTTCAGAAAATGTAAAAATCTAGTTTTTATCACTGCAACATTTTTAACATCTACATTAAAGGAACAGTTCACCCAAAAATGAAAGTTTGCTGAGAATTTACTCATCCTCAGGCCATTTAAGGTGTAGATGAGTTTGTTTCTTTATCAGATTTGGAGAAATGTAGCATTGCATCACTTGCTCAGCAATGGATCCTCTGCAGTGAATGGGTGCCGTTAGAATGAGAGTCCAAACAGCTGATAAAAACATCACAATAATCCACAAGTAATCCACACAAACCATCAGTTAACATCTTGTGATTATGAGAAACAAATCTATCAACATGGTTTTAACTGTAAATTGTTGCTTCCCACTAAAATACAAGTCCTCTATTCATAACATTGCCTTCTCCAGTGAAGAAGTCATATTGTCTGAATCAGGAGAGAAATATGCACAGAGCAAGCACAGTGTAAAAGCCAAAACAGATCTAAACAAATATGTGGGTGGATTTTGATGTGAGAGTGAGATGGTGTAATGTTATAAACAAATTAAGTTATAAACTAAGTGAATATAGCTACATATTTAGTAGTTTGGGTTTCATTTGAATTGTTTTGCCGATTTGATGCGTATCACATGCAAATGTGCATCTGACAGTTAACCTACATGTGTAAATGTAATATTGCATATTTGGTAGATGCTTTTATCCAAAGCAACCTGCATTCAAGGTATACATTTTGCCATGCGCATTTTCTGGGAATCAAACCTATGACAAAGCAGGTACATGTAAATATTTACAGGAACTGTACATGCTAAAATAATATTTACATATATTTAAAAGGCGGCACACCAATAACACGATGCTGTCTTAACAGCAGAATAAAGCAACTTTTAGGTGTTTAGTTGGCATTTTCAGACAGTTCAAGAGTCAAAGTATATGTTTTTGATCTGAAAACTGGCTAATAAATTATACACCCTAAATTCCATGTTATCCATGCATGCTAATTAGGCATCAAAAAAATATATTCCATCATTACATTCCATCAAACTGCCTAAAACCCTGGTAAATAATGAAAGTGTATAATCACTAACCAGAAAGTATAATTATCTCTTTCGCAAGACTACGGTGAGTTTTCAAAGCAGAAATTTAACTTGAATCTTGAATCAAACAGGAAGGATGTCTAAACACGTTCTTTGTGCTTTTGAGAGACACTGACACTTTGTATGTGCAATAATTTCCTTTTTGAAATGAAGCAGTCGCAGCGGATGTAGCGCCGCTCTGCCTTCCTCTCTACACTCCATTATGAAACAGCAATCTCAGGTCAAGGCAATCAGCCTGCTTTAACAAAGAAAGCGGCTGCTGTTTTTAAGGACGAGACGCAGTGACTGTAATCACAGCTCCTCCTCGGGAAATACCACACTAGTTAATAGTGGACGCTTTAAGAGTTCAGGTTTATTGATGAAAAACTGATGAATTAAAGGTGGAAATCAAACAATTATTGACTAAGAGTTAGAGCATTACTGATAAAATTATGCATTTACTTACATACAGTAAAACTGTGAAATATTATTACGATTTAAAATAATTGTTTTCTATTTTAATATATTGTAAAATGTCATTTATTCCTGTGATCAAAGCTATATTTTCAGCATCATTACTCCAGTCTTCAGTGTCACGTGATCCTTCAGAAATCATTCAGATATGCTGATTAGAATGATTATTTGATGAATAGAATGTTCAAAAGAACAGCATTTATTTAAAATAGAAACCTTTTGTAGCATTATAAATGTCATTACTGTCACTTTTGATGTATTTCATTTTTTTATGCAAAATATTTTTTAAACAAATTCTTACTGACCCATTAATAAAATATATTGATAGCAGATAACGTGTACAGAAGTGCTGATATGAAATGAGAAATACTTTTTCGGAGTATGTAGACACACACACACATCCGATTCTACAACAGACAGTTATTGAATTAATTTATTGGCTGATGTCGCTAATCAAAAATTTCCAATTAGAGTAATTGGTCTGGCCAATATTGGTTACAAATATCAATATGTTACTAGCAAACATAATACTTTGTTTTGATGATTCTTGAACAAAGAAGTAATGATTTGCTTTATTACAATGCAAATTATTATTTATTGGTTATCTTTTGCAAAGCAAAGCTGTTAATAAAAAAATCATACAAAAACGTTATTTTCTTCAGTGTGGCGTTAAAAAAGGCAGTGGCTACTTACACTAAGTGCAAACAGTAACAGATGCTGTTCACAGGAAATGTAAACAGAAATGATTGAACTAAAGCTGAAATATATGAGCAAGTGAAAAGTAGCTTGTGCTATTTGCACAGTATAAACGGACATTGCCTTAAAAACCAGTTCTTCATTATTGCAATGTATTACAAAAGACTTCATGTGAAAAGTACTGGACTACTGAAATCCACTCACAATGGACTATTATTATGCAATCAGCAAGCCTGGACATTAGTGCGCTTTAGCCGTGCGTTCATTCACCGCGGATAGTTAAATCAAGATCATGCTCTCATAACTTGGGATGAACAGGGATGGAGGCTTTCTGGTGTGTTTCCTTCAGCCAGGAGATGAGGATTTTATTGAGCTCTGCAGGCCTGAAGAGAGAAGAGGAAGAAGAGATTGGACTGATTTGATCATGTGATATAACCTCAAATAATTAGTGATGCTTTCTATTAATATGGCTCATGATGAGAGTAAGAGATTTGAACAATTCATTAGCCCTATAAAGCCTATTGGATCATACTGGATACACACATTTATAAGGCTTCGAATTGATCAACAATCAAAATGTTGCTGAAAAACTCTTCATACACAATCTACTACATGCTTTCTGTCGTCTGATTGATAGTTTATACTCCTTTAGCAGTAAAAGGCCTTTTAGTATCATCGTACAAATGTTCACCTTCAGCTGGTGGTTCACATGCCTTTTTGTTGTGAAATCTTTTCTGATTTTTATAAAGTAAACTAAAGAATAACATTTAAAGTAATATTTGTCAGTAATATTTCAAGATAAACACGTACTGGACTGAAGCAACTTCAGGATTACTTTAGTATCATTGATATACTTTACTAGTTTTTGATAATATTTTCAATTAGAATTTTATTTAGCTATTTTAGTACTTTGATTTTAAAATAAATGAAAATGAAAAATGTGTGTTTTTTTAAATGTTTTATTTTAGTTAGAGTTAACATTTATTTTATTTCAATTACATTTTTTTTTTTTTTTAGAAAAATCATGTTCTTGGCATTATTTGTTTTGATCAAACTAAACATTTAAATATCATCTTACTAAGACAGTGATTCTGTTTTTTAAATATTTTTTTTCTGACATTTCTGTGTTATATCTTTCACTTGGATGCTATAAGTCGCACCGAGTAAATGCAGCTGGATAAAACAAAAACTGTGTCCATCTTCATTTCAAGCTGCAAAGCAACAAAATGTGTTTATTTTAAAGGTGGGTGATTCTTTTCTATACCCACTGTATATTGTTTTATGTAAGTAGCTGCTATACTGTTATAAACATCGCATTACATCACAAACTATCAGAAGCTATTCATAATATAATTATCAGCATCTGCATCAAATTGCTTATTGTTTCTCAGTTTGAGCCTCTGAATAAAACAGTTTTTCCTCCATATTCTCATTATCTCATACTACATGAGCCATAAAAGCCTGATGTATCAAATATGATACTCGACAAAAATGCATATGGACACCTATTTTTATATTTTGTCTAATGGTTCAAAAAACTGTTCCAAAAAAATAAAAATAAAAATCAGACTAATACTGCATATGTCAGGCTTTACATGGTTAGTAAAGCACCTCAACAAGACTTATGAATCATTTATTTCTGGAGTTTAAATGCTGCAGGATGACGAACTTATTAATTTAAAGGGGTCATATGATGCTGCTAAAAAGAACATCAGTGTTTGGTTTTTCAAAACACTGAATGCTATATATATCTCATCACATTTAGCAAACCCCAGTGAACACATTTCCTATCTTATAAAGGTAGCAACCACAAACCAGCTTCATGAGAGAAAAAAACACTCTGACCCGTGTGTAAGTTCAGAGAAGCATAAAAAACAGCTTCCCTTAACAGGGTGTCATTGTCTTATGGGGTCACGTCACATGGCTTGTTTGGAAAACGAAGCCAGGCGTTTTCTAACAGGTTCAGAATGTCAGCGTTCATCTATTGATTACTGAAGTTCAGTGGAGGGTGGAGAGGGTGATGAGGGTGGACGGGTCAAGAGACGTTAAAATAATTTACAGCCGCAGGGGTTGCGTTATAGAGCCCTCGGGTCAGTGCGGAGAGGACGGTTAAATCACGCTCTGCTCTGATAGCAGGACGGATAATTAGAGGAGCATTAACCACACGACAAGGACATTACCATAAAACCACAGATGAGGTTTGAGAAGACAGACAAAATCATTTTCTTGCTAAGTATTTTTGTCTTGTTTTCCAGTACAAACATCTAATTTACATTTACTTGAGAAGCAAAATGAAATAATATATTAAG
This sequence comes from Sinocyclocheilus grahami, assembly GCF_001515645.1. Taxonomy (NCBI): domain Eukaryota; kingdom Metazoa; phylum Chordata; class Actinopteri; order Cypriniformes; family Cyprinidae; genus Sinocyclocheilus; species Sinocyclocheilus grahami. The sequence goes on along the minus strand of NW_015505358.1, from coordinate 790,534 downwards.
TCTGGTTTTCTGAAAAATGTATCAGAATGAAGAAAGAAAAATTATTGTTTTCCTTTAAAATAAGTTTATTCTTAAAGGATATATATGTAAAATAAATGGATCAATATATATATATATATATACATCAAGATATGATGTCTTATCAAAAGAGCTAAAGTTTGTTGATTTACAGTAGACGTACAGTATACCACACAAACACAAAGCTATAATAATAATCAAATCTTAATGTTTCTAAAAGGCTTAAGTTTATTTTTCTTGTTTTAAGCTAACTAATATCTTGTGATTTGCCTTCTCAAATAAATGTATCTTGATTTAAGAATGTTTAGATATTTCTGCTGGGAAGAAAATACTGAGTAAAGGCCCGTTCACACTAAGAACGGTTTCTATAAAGATAACTCTATTAGCCCGTCTGTTTATTCCAAGCGCACCCTCGCCTGCCGCTTTAAATTCTCGAGCTCGTTATAGCAGGATTGATCCTGATTGGCTGTCAATGTTTTTATCAGCTGGAAAAAATCGTTCTGTGTGGACGCTGCTATTCTTTAATATTGAGAACGATTTTTAGAACTATATCTTTATCGTTATCGTCCTTGGTGTGAACAGGCCTGAAGACATTAATTTTTTTAAGTGCAGTGACACTTTAGGATTGTGGTGGCAAGTTTTGCAAAGCCAAGTAACATTATATGTCAAGTAAATCTGAGAGCTGTATCTGAATCAGCGGGTTTAACAGAATAAAGCTCTGAAATGCCCCATGACCTGAATGGAAAGAGCCGTTGGTGGTGTGAGATACACATCAGGTGGGTTTGGTTTCCATTTATGACTTATCTGACATCATCTGCCAACAGTTTCAGGCCATCCTTCACACTTTAAAGGACAAGTAATGTGCATTTCACCCTTCAGCCAACACTGTGGGTCATTTTTAGTAAAGCAGTTTCACAAAAACTGAGTTAATTTTGCAATATGCACGTGAGATGTGGACCAACTGTAGTTTCTGGAAAAGCATTGGAAACGGGACAAATGTTTAAAAACATAATGCTAATCTTCCTATTCTGAAGATTCTTATTATGTAAGCCTACAGTATAATATGCAACCCGATTTCTTTCTGTTGATTATTGGGTGAAATGTGACCTGGATGCTTTCTTCATCCTGCTTTATCAGACGGACGTTCTAGTGATTTTGGGTTTGTATCTTTTAATGTATGACACACAAGAGGAATGTTTTTGTCTCTATGGTGGTTTAACCTTGAGATAAGCTGGATCTTTCTGTCAGTGTCACGTTACTGTTATTTACGTGATTGGCTGGTCAACCGAGGTGATGGTGTTGTACAATCACTGCCTTGACCCCGTTCAATGATGGAAACCCTGGATCTGAGCAATCTTTCATTAAAACTGCTCTTCTCTGTAAGAAATGCTGAATGGTAACACGTGCTGCTGCTCTAAAAGGCTTATAAATGACAATGAACCATGGTCTGTCAGAGAATAATAGTCTGTTGAGTCGTCTGTTTTGACACAAGCATCCTGAAAATGATTTCAACATGATGCAATTTGTTGCCGATGTACATTTCAGAGATTTGAACATGCCAAAAACATATCTGGGTCCATGTCTTTCATCCAAATAAAAAAGGGCATATATGTCCTTCTTTTTTTTTTTAAAGAAAAAAGAAACGATACCTACCAGCCAACCAAATATATAGCAAACAAATATATATTATATATTACGTTTCTTGTACAAGGAAAATTAAGCCTATTTTTGGCCCATGATGATTTGTTTTATGAAAAAATGTCAGTGTTTTTTAGTACCACTAAGACACTATTATATATTTTGTAAATTGTTTTTTTATATATATTTTGTTATCATCAGTTTGTATCAGTTTTAGTAATTATACTGAGTGTTTTTTTGTTGTTGTTTTTTGCAAAAATGTGTAAATGTGTATAATATATACATTTTTTTAAATGTTTAAGTTTTATTTTTAGTTATTTTAGTACATTTTAATATTTTATTTAATATTAAAAGCAAGCTTTTTATGGTTTAATTTTTTAATTATCTTATTTAATTATTTACTTATTATGTATTACTTATTAATTATTTACTTATTATATATATATTTAGTTATATACTTAATTTTATTCTTTTATATTTAATTATTACTTATAATAACCCCGAGTCACAAAGCATAAAATCTATTCTAAAAGGGCGTAATTTTCTTTATGCAAAAATATCATATTTGGGATGAAACATAACCTGAATATATCCTTGAGAGTTTTCATGAGAATAACCTGGTAACTGCTGCTGAATTAATACGACTCAAAGTATTTACTGCTGATATGAGTCTAGCATTTGATCTGAGAGAAGGGACAAGAAATGATGGGAACAAAAATTATGCACACGTTCCAGAATATATAAGACTCAAACATGCATTGTAGGCCATATCTTATTCAGTCTGAGCATCTAATCCAGCTAACCTAACCTGACATCGTATTAACCTATTTTATTCTATCAATTATTACACTCCCCATATAACAACAGTCAACCAAAGTACTAAAGGTCAGACAGTCTGTCAATTATTTTTTTTCTCCAATTTTCCTGGAAACCAAGTATTCCTGATACCTTGCTGACATTTAAGAGGCACCATGTAATTTTAAACCCATTCAAACATGCAAATTGTTGCTATATGTGTTTTTGATTAAGTTTAATGTCAATATATCTGTAATGAATCATTCTTGTTATGCAGTACATTTTCATGTCCCATCACATAAACAATGTTGTATGAAATAAAGTCAACTTATAGTTTTTTCACAATATTACAATTAAGTGAACATGGGGTGAATATTTATTAATTTCACTATTTTGGTTTAAGCTGAGATATTAAGATATTTTAAAACTAAACTTCTAGAAATGGCATTTTATTAAGATTATTATGCACATATTTTTCTTTCTTCAAATAAAATGTTTCAAGTAAAACATATTGGGAATATTGTTTAAATGGTAATCAATTCATATTGTTCCCCTGTGTTCTTAATATCACTTTCCATCGTGTTTGTGAAAGTGAACCAAAGTCATTTATTTAATGACATCGACCTCCACATAAACATCAGTTTCCAGTGAATCTTACCTCTCCATCTGAGTCCAGTGTCCACACTCCTCAATGTGGCCTCTGGTGAGGTTGGGGACCTTCAGATAGAAACAACAAGACATCAAGTCAGCTTACACGGACAATGCTAATGCACGACATTACACATGCAATCTCATACTGCGTTTATGTCAAGTATCGTAATAACCGTAATTTATTTCTATGTTAAACTCACCATAGGCACTAATGTTTTGTGAGGAAGCTCATTTCTGCCACGGAATAAAACCAAAGAGTGATTGCAACTATATATATCTCAATTCTGACTTTTATAATTAGAATTTTGAGACATAAACTCAGAATTCTGAGAAAGAAGTAAAAATTGCAATATAGAATTCTGGCTTTTTTTCTCACAATCATTCATTTATATCTCACAAATCTGAGAAAAAAAGTCAATTGCAAGATATAAAATCAGAATTGTGAGACAAACTTGGAATTGTAAGAAAAACATTTCATTCTGAGTTTATATCTTATAATTATGACTTTTCTAAAAAAAAAAAATTCTCAGAATTGTGAGAACTCTGATGTGAATTCATGAGAAAAAAACTATACAAACCCAGAATTTGTGAGATTAAAAATGTGCTTTCTATTTTTTGCTGTAAATAAGCTTCCATAAATCTGTGAGTCTGAAGACATGAACAACTCCAAGTCATAATTATGGTAATTATAACATGATCTGAATGCAGCATTAACATAATGGAAGAATAACAAAGATGCTGTCTCACCAGGTTCTCCATGCCTGTGGCAAAGGCTGGCAGAAGAACAGGGTCCTTTCCTGCGGTCACCATTAAAGCTGGCATCATGATCTGGGATGGCAGAAGCATTTTAATTAATGTACTTTCAACCAAATTAGTTTTGACAGTGTTAAGGAACTGACTTAAAAAATGCAACAATTTCATAAGATATGGTGTGTAACATATTCGATTTTTTTAAAAATAAAGTCACAACTGTGTTATTTCAGTATCAAGTTTGATTGCATTTGCAGCATGAAATAACAACAGCATCAATTTAACCGCATCAATCAGTTAAAGGGGTCATATGATGCGATTTAAATTCTTCCTTTCTCTTTGGAGTGTTACAAGCTCTTGGTGCATAAAGAAGATCTGTAAAGTTGCAAAGACTGAAGTCTCAAACCCAAAGAGATATTCTTTATAAAAGTTAAGAGTCAACCACACCTACCTAAAACGGCTCGTTCTAACACGCCTCCACATGTCTACATCACTATGTGGGAAGATTTGCATAACGCCGACCAAATGTTCACACTAAGAAAGAAGGCGTAACTTTTATTCTCGCCGTAGTATTGTTGTTGCCGCAGCTGCCATGTCGTGAAGGCGCTGTGTTTCGCTGTGAAAGCGAAACTACTTTGTTTGGTCTTCCAAAAGAGGACGATATCCGCTTTGTCATGCCTAGAGCTGATCCGTGCTGGTCGCTGAGGAAATACATCAACTTCACGCTGTGGATCACCGGATCGGCTTTCACTGTGGACGAAGCGGAGTCCAGTCCGGGGTCGTCACATGTGGTTGCCGCAAGCACGCCGGACGCGCCGTTCTCAAGCCCGCCGTGTGTGACGCTGTGTGTTTCGTTGTGAAAGTGAAACTACTTTGTTTGATCTTCCAAAAGAGGACACAACTAGAAATCAGTGGTTAAGTTGTATTTATAACACTGTTCCAGAACA
>NW_015505358.1:781970-785725 GCF_001515645.1 Sinocyclocheilus grahami | reverse complement strand
TTTTTTATATTTAAAGAATTTGCCACTGACGATTCAAACGCGAGTTTTGAGCAGTGTAGAGTAGCACTTGTTGTTTGTCGTTTTCTCCAATCACAAATGCAGACATGGTTTTATGTTTACGCGGCGCGATGCAACGCAATGCGTAAAAAGACAGTATAAGTCATTATAATCAGTAATTATGTCCCCACAGGATGCAACAAAATGTCTCGTTTACAATGCGTTTTAATGTTTTTGTCTCGTCGCTCCGGCCGGACAGGGCATCACAGTATGGTAAGGGGCGTAACATTTCCATCACATGCTTGAGGTATTCGGCCAATCACAACGCACTGGATAGCTGGCCAATCAGAGCACACCTCACTTTTCAGACCGATGAGCTTTGTAAAAATCGACGCGTTTCAGAAAGGCGGGGCATAGAGGAGAAACAATAATGTACAGTATGCGGAAAATAATGTGTTTTTTGAACATTAAACACATTTACACATTTCATTACACCAAATACACAAAATAATGTTCTTTTTAGCAACATCATATAACCCCTTTAATCATCATCATAAATGCATCAATATTTTTTTTAAATGCAACTGAAAAACCAGTTGTTGATTTCCCTTCCTAATAAAACACACATCTATGAGTGATGCAGCCAAAGTTGAAACACATCAGCTCGTCATGGAGAAGCAGATGTTGGGGCATCTGCTCCACTCAGGCCGCATGGTTGTGGATTTGCTGGAATAAGTGGCACTGGGGTATTTCTGACAGTGACGGTGTCAGAGAACGAGCGCACAGTTTGGACACTTGCCTTGCCCCTCGGCCTGGAACACATCCAACGCCAGTTCCTCTCCCCGTTACGGTACCAGTTCAGAGGACCCCTGGAACAAAACCAGACTCTCAGTGACAACATGTCATCTATGTCATGTGCACGAGCATGCATTCATTATCAGTGCCTCACATTTAAAGGCTTAGTTCACATAAACCTTCTGTCATTTCAAACCCATATGATTTCCTTTATTCTGTAGAAGAATATACCACAAAAATAGTCCTAATTACTCATAAAATATATAAATACAATAGTTTGTGTGTGGAAAAAACACACACACACACACACACACACACACACACACATATATATATATATATATATATATATAAATAAAATAAAATACATATAAAAATAAATATAAAGGCTCTATATGTGAAGAATAAAATAAATAGCAAATTAATAGCACATATTAAATACTAAATATGCACATGATAAGTGCATGCAGCATGGAAAAGAAGTATCCTGTTTTGATTCAAAATGCATTTATTTATATTTTAATATGTATATATATATATATATATATATTATAATTACATTGTATGTTATGAGTCTATTAAGAATCACTTAGAATTTTGAAAATGTCAAAGCATAAAATCCTAAAAAATTACATATATAAAAAATATAAAGAATATTTTGAAGAAATATGAAGCCTTTGCACAACATGATTTAGTCTAGTAGGACATCTGCCTGGAACATCATCCTTTAATGGACCTGAGACAACACTGATATCAATCATAACCTCAAACCTAACCTTAAGCCTTCAACTCATTTGGTAAGAGTTATTAAAAATGGAAATGTTGTCTGACAACCAATATGTCATACTGTACTTAATTAAATTACATTTTGCATATGAACACATAAATATGATACACATTTTGGACTGATTTGCTCAGTGTACCTGAAGCCGCTCTTGGTGAACTGTTGAACATAGCACTGCAGCGCAGACTCGCTCAGAATAGCACTGCGGGCCGGATCATCAGGTGACCCCACAAACAATCCACCTGATAAACAAAAGAGCAGACAAGGAACACAAAAGGTTAAGGCCAGTGCAGTCATGCAGCCTTGTGAGGCTCGGTGCACGAACAGTTCTTCGCAAGTGCGACTCAAATCAAACATCTCACCATCTCAACATTCTCAACACAAAAACACTTAACTAAATCAGAAGCAGCCTGCATAACAGAAGCAATTTGAATCACTGAAGCAAATGATTCTGCCAATCATTCTCCATTGTTCATCAAATAATAAAAACGCATAGTTTCATGTACTTTCTTACCTCTCTGGCAGACTCCAGCGGTGCTAGGAAATGATTTCTGCAGATTATAGATAAGATGTTTTAGGTGGTTGCAAGTATTATTTTAGTATATATATATATATTAAGTATTTATTAATATTTTGAATTCGCTTTTATTTGTAAATTTTTCGTTTTCAATTTTAATTTTCGTTTCAAATTTAGTTTCAAATTTAAGTTTTGTCATTTTTATTCGTTTTTTTAAATATTTATTTTTTATCTTTAATTAATACGTTTTTATTTCAGTTTTAGTACTTCAACTTAAATGAAAATGAAATAGAAATGATGCCTAATGGTGACTAGGCAAAATAAATAAAACTAAAAATATAAAATCGAAACTTATTCAAAATATTAATAAATACTTTGTACCATTGAGGGAAGCGGGCATTCGCATTCTCAACTAACTCGACGACTGGCTCATATTGGCCCAGTCCCGAGCGCAGTTGTGCGAACACAGGGATACGGTGCTCAGTCACCTCAGCCGGTTGGGGCTTCGGGTCAACTGGGAAAAGAGCAAACTCTCCCCGGTGCAGAGGAAACAGTTTCAGAGGCTCCTGAGGCGTATGGCATCTGCAGCCGCTGTCACGCCGCTCGGGTTGCTTCATATGAGACCACTTCAGCGTTGGCTTCACGACCGGGTCCCGAGATGAGCATGGCGACACGGCACGTACCGGGTCTCAGTCACCCCGTCCTGCCATCAGACCTTTAGCCCATGGTCAGATCTTGCCTTTCTTCGGACAGGAGTATCCCTTGGGCAAGTATCCAGGCATGTTTTTGTGTCAACAGATGCCTCTGCCAGGGGCTGGGGTGCCATGTGCAGTGGGAATGCAGCTGCGGGGCTCTGGTCGGGGCCCCGACTACAGTGGCATATCAACTGCCTCGAGTTGCAAGCAGTATGGCTGGCTCTGCGACACTTCAAATCGCTGCTACATGACAAGCATGTACTGGTCTGTACGGACAACACTGCGACCGATGCGTACATCAACCACCAGGGCGGTCTACGCTCCCGTTGCATGTCGCAACTCGCCCGCCATCTCCTCCTCTGGAGTCAGAAGCATTTGAGGTCGCTTTGCGCCGTTCACATCCCAGGCGAGCTCAATTGTGCAGCCGACGAGCCCTCACGTCAGCCCGCCCTTCCGGGAGAATTGCGACTCCACCCCGAGACAGTCCAGCTGATTTGGAGACGCTTTGGGGACGCTCAGGTAGACCTGTTTGCCTCCCCGGACATGTCCCATTGCCAGTTGTTTTACTCCCTGGCCGAGGGGACCCTCGGCAAGGATGCACTGGTGTGCAGCTGGCCTCGGGGCCTACGCAAATATGCGTTTCCCCCAGTGAGCCTTCTCGCACAGACACTGTGCAAGGTCAGGGAGGACGAGGAGCAGGTCCTCTTGGTAGCGCCATACTGGCCCAGTTGGACTTGGTTCCCCGAACTGATGCTCCTCGCGACAGCCCCTCCTTGGCAAATTCCTCTGAGGAGGGATCTCCTTTCTCAGAGAGGGGGCACCCTCTGGCACCCGCGTCCAGACTTGTGGAATCTCCACTTATGGTCCCTGGACGGGACGCGGAGGTTCTAGGTGGGCTACCCCCAGCGGTAGTAAACACCATCGCTTCAGCTAGAGCCCCGTCTACCAGACACGCTTACAGGCTGAA
>NW_015505358.1:778761-781183 GCF_001515645.1 Sinocyclocheilus grahami | reverse complement strand
TGGGTTGAGTCTACCGCAGAGACTTCCATATGTAGTACTGCCCTGGGCCAGTCCATATGTGTAATTCCACATGATACCTCCTATGTGCGGGATGTGGCTTCCGTAGCGTCCCAACTGGGTACGCTTTCCCAGTGTTATCCAATGCACCACTGTATGGAACAGCAGTGGCGGACACCTCTGCCTAGCCGCTGTCCTATCTTCCGCCACAGCTGGTGTGGGGGGACTTGCCGGCTTCCGCAGGGCACTGGAGGGGGTCAGCAATAGTGGCGTTTTCCATACGGGTCCCAAGAACGTGACTGACTGAAAGGGAACGTCTCGGTTACTTGTGTAACCCTCGTTCCTTGAAGGAGGGAATGGAGATGTTACGTTCCATCGCCACAGTTGCTGTACCACCACTTTACGCCCGGGGCGCGTAGTCTCGGCTCCTCAGCGAAAAACTGATGTGCGTTTGCATGCGCTCTCCTTTTATACCCGCGCTGCGGGGCGGGGTGCGCATGGCGAAACACGCATGCCAACTGTCATTGGCTTGTTTAGTTTACACTCGAAGGTGATTGGGCTCTCGGGCGAGATCCCAATTGGTCAGTCACGACTGACGTAACGTCGAACGTGACTGACTGAAAGGGAACTATTATTTCAGTTAGTTGCCAAAGTAAAATTTACATTTTTCGTTTACGATGAATTACTAAAATTACTAAAACTAAAAAAAAAAAAAAAAAGCAGAAACATATATATAAAATTACTCAAATTAAAATAAAAGTTAAGTTTTTCATACAGTCCTTCCTTTGTAATAAGAGACTACAGGTCCTTTCCTTTCTACGTAGTAAGGATGTGAATTACACCTCAAAAAATGTGCAGCTGGTTGAGGAAATCTGTGCTATTACTTTTCTAAGCGATCACTTACAATTTTCACCTGGCAGACCATAAATGGGCTAAAAAAATCCCAGAATTACATATAATAAGACTGGAATATCACAGAAACTAATCAACAACATTCATAACAGCACCCTAGAAACCATCAAAAGACAACATACATGTTAAAAATACTTGATGTTCCTGTTGAAATTAAAAATTAAAGATATTTAGAGAACTTTAGACAAAAGATGTTTCCTTTGTTGTATAAATAAAGTGGTTCTTTGTTGGATAAATAGCATTGATACATGTGAATGCAATTAGTGGCTTGTGTCCCCCCTCCTCCGTGGTGATTTCCTGGTTTTATCGGTGGGACGTGGTGCAGCAGAAGGGGGTTGTGTCTAGATCCCCATCTGCCCCGACACGCCGGACCACACACTCATTAAGATGCAGCGTGTGGCTACCTGAGCCTGAACGATGGCCGGTCTGCCATTTGTGATTCATTAGTCCAGGATCAGAGTCCCGGATGGGAGCCCTTTAAGTGGCCCTCATTATGATGCCGGGTCATTCAGCACCAAACCGCAACCGCACGCCTTTGCCTCTTTGATCTCCACCAGAGCTGGCTTTCTGATGTCGGCGATAAGCAATGTAAATATCTAACAGATAACTGTGTCACTTCAGATGAAGGGAGAATTTTACTCATGCACGAGGATCGTGCTCAGTCAAGATGCTTGCTGGTGCAACATGAATTATAACTACTTTATTGAACTACTTTTTAAAATGCATGCATGATTATGAACTTGAGGAAATCTGGGTCATCTATTAACTTCATAAATACTCACAAGTGACCAATAACCTCTTTTAAAGAATAATTTAACACATTAAAGAAATACTGCTAACACAAAGCTATCATAATGCTTCAGAAAACATGGAATATAGTGTAAATGTCTTATATACCAAAACACTTTAATGGCGTTTTTCCCATTCTAAGCCTGGCAGACACGGTCAATATAAATTGTCATTATATGAAAAAAAGAGTTTCTTTCTCAGCTTTGCATCAAACTCTAAAGAAATTCACTTTAATGTAAAATGAAACTCAGAAACTTACAGTTTCATTACTTGCAATGAACATCAGTTTGAAGGTTCGCTTAAGGTTTTTCTCCAGTTCAGCCTCTGCGACACCCTGATACAACAGACAAAAATAGAACAAATAAATATAAAAAAAAATACAGTATAATAAAAATACAACAGTTTTTTGTTAGTTAATGTTAGCTTAGGTCCATTAAATAATATTACCAATTTTTTTTTATTGTATATATATATATATATATATACAAAAAAAGTTATTTGGTAATATTATTTAATGGATTAATTATATATATATATATATATATATATATATATATATATATATATATATATATATATAGTATATATATATATAAAAGAGAAAGAACAGTATAAATGAGAACAGTACTTTTTTGGTTGTAGTGGCTTGATGGCAAATGTATAGAAACTAGTGTTGTCAAACGATAATTTGTGATTAATTGCATCCAAAATAAAGTTTTTGTTT
>NW_015505358.1:772634-777881 GCF_001515645.1 Sinocyclocheilus grahami | reverse complement strand
CACTGTATATATATATATATATATATATATATATATCTGTATCTATATCCATCTATATAACATGTTTAAATATTATAATTAATATAATACAAAAATATTAGTCAATTATTAGTAATTAGTCAATATATAATCATAAAATATATATATTACACAATATTAATTATTAGATATCTATATTTACATGTCTATCTATATATCTGTATCTATCTATCTAACATATTTAAATATTATAATTAACATAATACAAAACTATATATTATAATCAATGTATAATTATAATATATATAATACATAATATTAATTATTATATAAAACTTATGTTATGTTATTATATATGTGTGTGTATATATATATATATATATATGAATGAACATAATTCAATATTGATTACCACTCACAGGCTTCTGAAAATAGATCTGGTAATCAAAGATCGGCATGGCCTTGAGTTTCTCCATTGGATTAGTTTTTGGATCCACAGGAAAAAGGGGTGTGTTGAGAGACGCCACGGCCCTGCATGATTGATTAAGCCAAAATGATTCGCATGGGAAGAAAGAGTGTATATTTCTGCGCACTGTGCATAACAATATGATGACATCCAACACTCATGACACTCTTGAATCATTTTGTTAAAGATTCTCACTGAAATGCAATACCTCACTCTCTCAGAATGAAACTGTGCCATGTTCCACACCAGAGCACCGCCCCAGTCATGACCCACCAGAGTGACCTGAGGAATGCCCTGCGGAGCAGAAAGACCAAATCATAAACCCTTCTAGGGCTGCCACTAACGACTATTTTTATTTCGATTAATCTATCGACTAATTTATCGATTAATCTAAACGATTAATTTCCCGTGGAAAAAATCAACAATTTTAAAGAACATTTTATTAAACTTAAACTTAAGCAACTTTGCCATTCAGTAGTGTACTATAAAAAAGTATAAATGTAAACAAGCCATTGACGAAATGTAAAACTAAAAGAGTAAAAATGTAAACAAACCTAATAAAAATGAAATAAAAAGAAAATAATTACAAAAGTCTGAGAAAGTCAGCATGTTCTTAATGTCAATATATCCACATGTTCTGTTCATTACAGAGTGCAACTACAAAGGGAAAAAAATCTGTTTCAATTAACCCCAACAGTTGGGTTTTCACATTAAATAAATGCAATGTTTAAAGTCCACTAAAATCAAGTATTATTATGTTTTTTTAAATACTGTATTATAATGTAATAGAGCCACTGATCTATATATAATTATAAAATAATATAATATAATCTCTATTATAGATCAGTGAATAGAGCTAATGTACAATACGCATTACAACAAAGGCCTGCAGGGGGCGCCAACAGGCTTGACGATTGTTTTTACACATTGCTGTGCGATCTAATACTTGTTTAATATTTACCAAGCATCATGTAATTCAAATGTCCACTTAATCTTTAATATTTGGCCATTTCTTTACGACAGAAATGCTATAGCCACTGTAATTAAATGAATATGTGGACATCAAAACGTGTAAACTCAAGAGTGCGGGTTTGAGCTTTTGTTTTGAAACCGCGAGATAATGATGTATTCTCCTGTGTTTGCGTGGATTTATAATTGATTACAAATCTGATGAAATGGCGCACGTTGCGTTCCCAGTTGAACGTTATAATAAACCCAAACTCACAACAACATGCAGAGATGGAGTTTGAGACGCTCCACACACATAAATGATATCAGTTCCTGTGGAGCAGCATTTACTGTGAACGGAGACGCACGTACGTAACCTACACGGCTATAACTGCATCACATATAATTATTTAATTAAATCGTAGCGTTTGTGAATTCACAGTTATGCTTAATTATAATAATTTTTAAACAGGCTTAATATATCATGCAGCCTTGGAAAACAGTCTAATAATGTTTTATGGATTCTCGTTTGTGAAATGCGGCACTTCCGGTATTTCCCGGGTTAGTCGACGCTGGCAATATGAAGTCGATGATTTTTTAAAAATCGAATAGTCGAATAGAATCGACGAATCGCGACAGCCCTAAACCCATCTATGCATTAATGATCACACTTCAATTGGGAGAATTTCACAAGGAAATATCATGACATGGGAAATCATAATTCGGTCCAAAATCACAAGAAAACTCAGAAATAATATATACTATTTTAGGATTATTAAGATTTTTTTTTACATTGTAACATGTACTTTCATCATTATTTTTAAGCTTTTATTTTCAATTATTTTCCCCTCCAGATTCAAAATGCTGAAGGCAATAAACAAACAAACCAAGATCCAAAACTACAACTGCCTGAATTTCACAAGAGAATTTCATGACATGAGAAATCATATTTCAGTCCAAAATCAAAAGAAAACTATGACAAAGAAAACTATATATAGGCTACTATTTTTTATATATATTTTTTTTCATTGTAACATTTGTATGTACTTTTATGATTATTTTCAATTAAGCTCTTCATTTCTCAATTTTTTCATTTCTCAGATCACTTCCTCTAGCACAATGATTTGGGTTTCTCTCCGCCTTATTTACATGATTAGACCACCAACTGTATTAGGTAATTACTAATAATGAAGAAAGAGGATAATGACCTCTTTCTTTTATATTTTTTCTTTTATCTTTTTTTATTTTATAAATCTGATCAAACTGAAGACTCTTCAGAGATATGAAGGATGCAATACTTCTCTATAGGTACTCAAGATTAACATGAGATTGGCAGAAACTGTGTGTGTGTGTGTGTGTGTGTTATGTCCCCTTTAAATTCTAAATTCTGAATGCTGACAAACATTGCAAAGTGTTTCATTTTGTTTTGCATGGCTAAGAAGTAGAATATATGACCAAACGCATTTATTTTATAATAAGTTATTGCTTGCTAACAGCACCTTCTCTTCTGGGAAGACTTTTCAATAAATGTTGAACATGAATATAGTGATTTGTCCCATTCAGACACATATAGTAATGGCCTTTGTGCTTTTTCATGCTAATCCAGTGTTATTTTAGTATTATTTATACTATAAAAGCATATCATATTTTAAATTTGCTTATTAAAAATTGTTTTTTTGTTATTTTTACTTATTTCTTTTTTATATTACAATTTAGGTTTAATTTATTTTTATTTCAGTTTTGGTTTATTTATTTCCAGTCAGTAATTTTAGTGCTTCAACTTAAACATTTCTCATTTTTGTTTAGTTTATGTTTGTCAACTAATTTCATCAGATTTTTATTTTATTTCAGCTGTATTTATTTCAAAATGTTGTTAATAGATTTATTCTTAGTCAAGCATAAAAACCATGCACCAGACTTAGTAAATAATTTCTACATTTGTGCACAGAGGCTTTACCATGCTAAAATAGAAAACCTATAAATTAGAAAGAATAGAATTTCCTAGAATGCCACTGTATGTTGTAGCATTACGATTTGTCCTCACAGACATTAACATTACAGCCAAGTTATATATAGTTAGAAGGGGGCATTCACATACTATATATAGTACACTTCCAGGTTTGTCAACTGCATTCAGTAATACAGTTCTTTCTCAATCATAACAGAGTTTCAAAGAGCTCTTCAAAGCTCTTCAAGGGTCCACCACAACAAAAGAAGACAGAAAGGCATTGGTCAAGCACACTGGATGACCAACAATTTCATTTCTTTTCAAACAAACAAATTGAGCAGCTGCACAAAAGTTGAATAGAGCTACTGTGCTGCCAAAAATACTCTTATAATAGTTACCCTAACACGTAGCACAACCTTTCATATTTACAGTCAGAAGTCATAAAGCATCATATTTTGAAAGTCCATGGCCACCACCTGAAGACAAATGGGACCAAAGGCACTTTGATGTATGTACTTCATGAGGCCTACAGGATGAAATCTCACTGCATGTCATTGACAAAGAACATGCTGAAAGAGACACACGTCATATAAATCCGTTGAGCTAAAGCACGTTCATCTAGACTGGTCAAGACTGGTCAAAACAAATGCCTTTATTTTGGAACAAATGCACTTAACGGTTGCTCCACTCTTGTGTTTTATTCCACTAAACAAATGCAAATCATGTGTTATCTGCATTGCAGAATCTGCTGGTCTAACTGTGGTGGACTAACTAAATACGGTTGAACAGACTTTCAAAAACAGTCCCTCATCCGTTTGAGGTTTCGGCCTCTCAGTTCTGTTGCCAAACATGATTGTGTGATGCTCGGAGGCCCCCTTAACACTTGTGTTTTCACACAGTCACCCAAGCAGAAGTACCAATTGAGAATCACAACAGAGAAAACTTTTTTATCATACTACACAACTTGTCAAATGATTGCATGTCCTGACAGCTTGAAAAAGTTCTGAAAGAACAGCAGAGCACTGTATTCATATGAAATGGCTTGAAAAAGGGGAACTGCTCTCAATCTACAGCATTTAGCTTCAGTGCAATCTATCAGTTAAACACACGGTCCTATTTTGAGATGTGCAAAAGAGCAGAGAGAGATCAGAGGTCTGATAATGAACGACACTGAAAATGTATGAAAAATATCTCTACATTCAGACAAGACTAAACCTGATTAATACAACTGCTAGTGTAGTATATTGTAGTACTTTGTTCTGCCTACAATGTAGAAGCATGCAGATGCTCAAAAAAATCTAATGAAACATCATGAAAATCATTCAGTTGCAGTATTTTTGTAAAGCAAACCAGTTCATAATAAGAACTGGTTCTCAAGTCCCAACCCTAGTTATATGTTTAAAGGGGTCCTATTATGCCTTTTCACTTTTTTAATTTTAGTCAGTGTGTAGTGTGTATGTTTGGGCATAAAAAAGATCTAGAAAGTTACAAATCTCAAAGTCCACTCCAAAGGGAGATCTTTTGTTTTTTAAAAACCCATTTTCAAGAACTACAGCAAACGGCTCGTTTGGACTACAGCGTTTGGTTTCCGGGCTTTGTGATATCACAAAGCGGCTCATTGGAATATCATTACAAATAATTCCCGCCTACAGAGATTGGAATGGTTGGGGGGTGGGGAGGGGCGAGGTTGTGGTTAGAACGCTTGGTTGAGTGAGCGCATGAGACGAGACGATGAAGAAGAAGTGCTGCTGCTGTGCTGTAGCCTCACATTTTTGGCATGTCTAGAATAGCGGTTCTCATTTCCAGTCCTCGCATACCCCCGCTCTGTACATTTTGTGTGTTTCTCTTATTGCTTTATATACGTTTGTTATATTTGACTGTAAGTGCCCTGCGAAGTGGACATTAC
>NW_015505358.1:768922-772611 GCF_001515645.1 Sinocyclocheilus grahami | reverse complement strand
AAGTGAAGTAAACTTCAACGGATTTCCCCTGCTCTGAGAGTAGGGAGCAATGGACACTGTGTAGGGAGCATGTCAATCGGAACACAGTTCATGCGCGGAGCTCACTTCTAACGAGATGATCTGAATCAGGTGTGTTAACAAAGAGAGACGTGCAAAACATGCAGAGCGGGGGTACGTGAGGACTGGGATTGAGAACCGCTGGTCTAGAACAATTCTTACAAATATAACACGATGTAGCTGGGCGCCGCGGACAGACGCCGCCGGTGTGCTGCACTCATAGAAAATAATGTATTTGAATTTTAAAGCAGTGGCGCGATGCTGCGCTTCTCATCCGGTGCGCAACCGCCTGAAACGCTGTTTTTTTCACCTCCGTGCCCAAACGTCTTTGTTTGGGCTTCCGAAAGCGGATGATGTCAGGAAACAGTGGTTGCAATTTACTTTTTAACTCTGTTCCTGAGCATTATAACCCCAGTTTGCTATTGTGTGCTGTGCAGTTTACTGAGGACAGCTTCCACAACATGAGGGAGTACAGTGCTGGATTCCCAAAAGCTTTTGTTGAAAGACGGAGCAAGGGGGCGTGGCAGTACTGAAACACCGTCTAAGCTGTTCGCCAATCACAACACACTGGGACAGCTAACCAATCACAACACATTTTGTTTTTCGGAAGGCGGACCTTCATCAAAGCCGGAACTAATCGAGCCGTTTGTGCCAGCCTGGGGAGAAAGGTATTGTAATAATGTAAATTATGTGAAAAATAATGCGTTTTTCGACCCACCAAGCATGAGAGCATGTTCTAGTACACCCCCAAAACAAAATCAAGACTTTGTAAAAGAGCATAATAGGACCCCTTTAACAAGACGGAGGTTAAACTATAAGCCCTTTATCTTGTTTTTCAATATTATGTAATATCATACATCAGCCTTCCTCAGTAATCCTGTAATTATATGCATGTGTGAAAGTAAAAACTGTACATACCATTTTATCCATAAATGTCACCAGATCCTAAAAGGCCAAGAGAAAGAGACAAAATGATCAATTTTGTGCAACATAACATCAGTTTTGCTATAAATTTACATGGATTAGTCTTACTTACCAGCATGATCTGTTCTTGAGAATACTCCTCAATGTCTGCATAAACAGATGGGAATGAAATAGAGCTTATTCTATGTTCTGTACCTTTCACATGGCAATAATAACAAGATATTTCAAATTATATACAGAATGTGTATCAGCTTTAATGCACATATCAAAATAACAAGTCAAATGTGTTTGAAAATGAAGTATTAAAAATTTATAATTTGACTTACAATTTGGAACAATTGGAAATGTTCAAATAGTCAATTTATTATTTTTAATAACTTTACAAAATAAGCTTTTTTCACAAAATCTATCGTTTTCTATCGCTGTTTGGATGCAGTAAAGCATGATGTAGCAGAAATCATCTGGCTGATGTTTGCATTTTCTTCTGTCACTGGTCACAATTCTAACCTTGAAATCAAGATTAGGCTTAAAATAATATCTTCAGAATCATTCATACATGTTAAAATCACTTGGGAATTGAACAAATAGTTGTAATCTGGCTCAGAGGAAGACAGCAACCGTGTCTTTGTGGCATTTTTTCTGCTGATTAAGGGATAATATAATAATTCTTACAATAGCCACCTTACAAATGGTTGTCAAAAACAAAAATGCTACAAAATGCATCATGTTTTGTGAGAAAGTGTGATATACTAGAAGAAAACAGGCACTAATTTTGGAGTTAGCAGCCCAATATTCATAAGAAACTATATTGGCTTTCATTCAGCAAATTTGATGCAGGGCGGTTTAATAATAACAATAAACCGTAGTTGTAAACCTTAATTAACAGGTAGCATTATATATTCTAGCATAAGGACATTTGATAAAATGCTTAATCAAAAAAACTTTATGAAAAATGGCCTTAATATTTGTATTGCATTGTAACCATTTTGTAAAAGCAATAAGGCCTTGAGATCATGCTATATTGAAAACATATTCAAAAAACAGCACAGCCACTCGTACCTTATTGTTCAAAACATGCAATGTCACTCCACACACAGTTCTTTATGCAACTTCAAATCCCATCACAGAAGTGACCTGACGCACATGCTAAAGAGCAGTGCTTCTCATTTTCATTCTCAGCATGATGCCGCAGCGATCACGGGGGAACTGGAGTGCTAGAATCCCTTCGGGCATTTATTTCAGTTACCTGGAAATTCATGCTGCTTTTAAAGCTAAAGCATGACATTTGAGCAAGCAACGCACACACACGTTTAAATCAAACTCTCGGCAGCAGTTTTTAAGATCTCTCACACATGCATTGACTTTAGTATAATTTACAGATCAGAAAAACCCTTTTTAGCCTTTATTGCTACTGCAGACAAAATCAAAGCATCCTGTTCTGCAAGCTAACCAACACTGATGAATGTTACTGTTGGTCATCTTAAAAACATAGCTGACGTCAAAGGATAAAAAACAAGCTGTTTTCAAAATGTATGAATGTTCCTTTAGTTGAAATAACCTATTACACATAACTGCTTATCTTTATAAAGCAATACAGTTTCCTGCCAGAATTGCTGTCCTTGATCACAGTATGCAATTAAAAAAAACTTTAAACACTTTACCTTGACACCTGTATTTTTAATTTACAATGAGCAAAAATGAAGTATCCAACTAAAAAACAACCTGTGCACTGATTCAGTGGATTGCAATTAGAAGTTGTCATAGTTTAAGAATGCTATGAAACACAACTAAGGGCTTTTTTATACTTTTGATATTTTTTTAAACTCAAGGTTAAAGGGTTAGTTTACCCCAAAATTAAAAAATTAGACCATAAATTACTTACCCTCAAGTCATCCTAGGTGTATATGACTTTCTTCTTTCAGACGAATCCAGTCGGAGATATATAAAAAATTGTCTTTGATCTTTTAAGCTGTTTAATGCCACTCAGCGGGTGTTGCATGCATCAGTCCAAAACAAGTTAAATAAAAAGCGCCCATCCATAAAAAAAAAGTGTCTCACACAGCTCCGGGGGGTGAACAAATGCCTTCTGTAGCGAATCGATGCGTTTTTGTAAGAAAAATATCCATGTTCAAAACGTAATAATCACTTTAATGTAGCTTGCGGCAGCAGTTGTACACAGAAGCAGCTCCGGGAGCATGACGTATGAGGTCAGCGCTGTGCATGCGCCGGTGAGTCTCGTGAAAACCAACGTTTGTTAACAGGAGCAAAGGAAGCAAAGTTTCCTTACTTTAGCAAAGGAAAACCTGTCTCCTCTTGGCTTATATCGAAATCCTCTGATACTCTTCTTTACAAATCCTCCTTTTGTACTTCTAATTAGTGACCGTTGCTTTGTTTTGATCTCTCCGCTGTGTTTCCGCGTTCGTCACTTCTGAGCGGTGCATGCGCAACGCTGACCTCATACATCATCCGCCCGAAACTGCTTCTGTGTACAACAGTGAGCGCAAGCTACATTAAAGTGATTATTACGTTTTGAATATGGATACTTTTCTTTCAAAAACGCATCGATTCGCTACAGAAGGCCTTTGGAGCCGTGTGAGACACTTTTTTTATGGATGGGCAATTTTTATTATGAGTGCCATGAAACAGCTTGAAAGATCAAAGACAATTTTTTATATAACTCCGACTGGATTCGTCTGAAAGAAGCAAGT
>NW_015505358.1:764458-768150 GCF_001515645.1 Sinocyclocheilus grahami | reverse complement strand
TTCAAAACGTAATAATCACTTTAATGTAGCTTGCGGCAGCAGTTGTACACAGAAGCAGCTCCGGGAGCATGACGTATGAGGTCAGCGCTGTGCATGCGCCGGTGAGTCTCGTGAAAACCAACGTTTGTTAACAGGAGCAAAGGAAGCAAAGTTTCCTTACTTTAGCAAAGGAAAACCTGTCTCCTCTTGGCTTATATCGAAATCCTCTGATACTCTTCTTTACAAATCCTCCTTTTGTACTTCTAATTAGTGACCGTTGCTTTGTTTTGATCTCTCCGCTGTGTTTCCGCGTTCGTCACTTCTGAGCGGTGCATGCGCAACGCTGACCTCATACATCATCCGCCCGAAACTGCTTCTGTGTACAACAGTGAGCGCAAGCTACATTAAAGTGATTATTACGTTTTGAATATGGATACTTTTCTTTCAAAAACGCATCGATTCGCTACAGAAGGCCTTTGGAGCCGTGTGAGACACTTTTTTTATGGATGGGCAATTTTTATTATGAGTGCCATGAAACAGCTTGAAAGATCAAAGACAATTTTTTATATAACTCCGACTGGATTCGTCTGAAAGAAGCAAGTGATATACACCTAGGATGACTTGAGGGTAAGTAATTTATGAGCTAATTTTCATTTTTGGGTGAACTAACCCTTTAAGGCCATTTTTAACTTTCTTTTTTTATTATTTTGAAAGTGGACTAACACTACTTTTAACAAGTACAGTGTTTAAAGTAGTGTCAAAACGGAAGTAGACAGATCTTTTCTGCCATATTGTGATGTACATCCGAGCGTAATAAGTTTTTAATATGTTGCTGTTGCACTCAAAAGTGGAGGTAGATGAATGCAAGCTTGCAGGGGTGAGTTTTAAGACTAAATAATTTGGAGAAGAGAGAAGTCTGACATTTTCACTGGAAGATCCAGTTATGAAATTTTAATGAAACATTATGAGGTCAAAGCATTTTTTTAAAGTGAAACATATGCACGGATGAATTGTTTGCAATAAGATCTATAGTATGCATAAATAGAGTAGGAAATAGCTGGTGTGAATTTTCATTAGAGACCAAATGCATTCACACCAAGGTCACAGAATAAGCGACGCCTTCTTGTGTTTTCACAACAATGCAAAAAGCCACTCACCAAAACCTCTGGTGAACCGAGCTGCCACCCAACATCCACCCAAACTGCTGAAACAATCACATCTTTCAAGAAGCAGCTGAAGACCTCTTTTGCAAGCACTTAACCACCCCACTCTCTTAAACCAATGCACTTACACACTAACAAAAAATTATCTTCTAATTCTCCTCTTCTCTAGCTTGCTTCCTAATCTAGTTGTCAAACAAACCTGGCATTGTATATTATGCATATTGTTGGCTCTTTGATGAAGTGCTTTTGTTCCTCTTTGCTTTTGTTCCTCTTTAGTTAATGTAAATACATTCATACACAGGCTCCTGTGGCTCAGTGGTAGAGCATTGCGATAGCAGCGCAAAAGTTGTGGGTTAAATTCCCAGAGAACACACATACTGATAAAAAATGTATAGCCTGAATGCACTGTAAGTCGCTTTGGATAAAAGCAAACATACATTTAATTTAATTTTAAAAAATTGAATAATAATAACTGACCTGGTGGAGCAGTGGTGTCACCGTAGCCTTTCATGTCAAGAGCAAGAACCCTGAATCCAGCATCAGCCAAAGCCGGAATCTGAAGAGAAACAATAAACAAAAACAATAACACCTGAAGAATATATGAGTGGTGCTTGTGTTCTATTACTTCTAAATTATGTTTTTTTGATGTAAAAATCTTCAGAGAACAGTACACAAAAGAAATAAAAAAAATAAAAAGGCAGTTCATGACCCCTTTAATGCTAGGTGATGTTTTACTAACTCAAAGAAACCACCCCAAGGTCTCTATGATATGTTTTGTTCAAACCTCTAATCCCAAGTATGAGAAATAATAGTAATGAGCACTAAAGTGACTCAGAAAGTGATTTAGAATGGTTAAAAAAGCTAGTACATTACACTATGGAATCTTTTCACATTTCCAGGGTTCTCAGACGCACAAGTCGTCATAGTTGGGTACTTCAATAGTGGAAAATGGAAACTACAACAAATAGTTTTTTGCGCTCCCATTTGCTCTAACAGCAAATGAAAAAAAAAAAAACATGTTAACGTTTCTTTCCAAAAAACTTTCCAAAAGAGGAAAAAATATAGAGAGATAGATTATGATGGTCAGAAGAGAAAAAGATGTGAATTTTTTTTTTCATCACTCTCTCCGTTAGAAACACTCACACAGCAACATTAACCATTTTTCTGTAATTTAAAGGGGTCATATGATGTTGCTAAAAAGAACATTATTTGGTGTATTTGGTGTAATGAAATGTGTTTATGCGGTTTAAGGTTCCCTTTCATGTTAACTTCGAACTGCGTCCTCTAGGGGTCGCTATGGGGAACGCCTCGTCGTGACCCGTGTCTAAAGCATACATTGAAAAAACACCAACTCGTTGGCCGGCGACAGCCATGACGTCACTACCGGTGCGAATACAGAATAAATCGGCGCCGGGAGCTACACATCATTCTCTTCTTCGTCTTCATTGACTGTTCTGTTTGAAGCGTGCATGTCCAAGGAAAAAGTAAGAGCTATCTCTATTTATTATGGTGAGCACTAGTAGAGCATTTAGAAGGTGTGTGCATCCGTGTCAGCGCTATTTGACACCAGATGACACACACGATCTATGTGTTGTTTGTTATAATGACTTATACCGTCTTTTTACGCGTTGCGTTGCATCGCGCCGTGTAAACATAAAACCATGTCTGCATTTGTGATCGGAGAAATGACAAACAACAAGCCCTACTCTACACTGCCCAAAAAACTTGCTTTAAATTTTAAAAATATAAAATATAAAAACTCTTTAAATATAAAAAAACTTACTTACAGTCTGTGAGTCAGAACGGCCGGCATTGTAGTCTACTCTACCAGATTCAGGAAACAGTCCTCCATAAAATGCGCTGCACACATCTGAATATTTGGGTTGAACTGTTCTGGAACAGTGTTGTAAATACAACTTAACCACTGATTTCTAGTCGTGTCCATTTTTGGAAGGCCAAACAAAGTAGTTCCCTTTCAGTCAGTCACGTTCGACGTTACGTCAGTCGTGACTGACGAATTGGGTTCTCGCCCGAGACAGGGTGGGGTCCAGCATCTTGTGCGGAGCACAAGCGGATGACAAGATGTCGATCGCTGCATCGGGGGGCGAGCTAGGCTCTGGAGATGAGGATTCGGCTGCGCTGCCTCCGTCAGGAAGAGTGGCGTTGCCCGAGTCAGATCCAGAACTGACTGCTATGCTTTCCTGGGCCGCCGAGAGTGTTGGGCTGCACTGGAGGCCTCCTCCTTCTCCCGAACGCTCGAGGCTGGATGATTGGTTCCCGGGGGTGCAAGCCGGTCGTCGGCAGCCACCTCCGGTTCCATTCTTCCCGGAAGTGCATGAGGAGGTTACTAAGTCTTGGAAGGCACCTTTTTCTGCCCGAAACAGACTTGGTGCCTCCTCCGTCCTCACCACCCTCGACGGTGGGGCGGCCCAAGGGTATGTGGACATCCCCCCAGTCGAGCGCACTATTGCTATGCAGCTCTGCCCGCAAAGCGCCGCCGCCTGGAGAGGTAGTCCACGCCTTCCGTCCAGGGCCTGTAAGTTCTCGTCC
>NW_015505358.1:761661-763947 GCF_001515645.1 Sinocyclocheilus grahami | reverse complement strand
TTGCCATGCCCCGCTCTAGCTCCTCTGGTTCTCGGAGGGCTACTTCGGTTCATGGTCAGGGAGACCTGAGGGTTACGGTGAGAGCTTCCCCGTCGAGTACGTCTCCGCGGGCTTCTCATTCCTCGAGCATGTCGCACCACCTGGTGCTTCCGGACGAGTGTGCTGGGTCCTCGGACAGGGCGGGGTCCAGCATCTTGTGCGGAGCACAGGCGGATGACAGGATGTCGATCGCTGCATCGGAGGGCGAGCTAGGCTCTGGAGATGAGGATTCGGCTGCGCTGCCACCGTCAGGTAGAGTGGCGTTGCCCGAGTCAGATCCAGAACTGACTGCTATGCTTTCCTGGGCCGCCGAGAGTGTTGGGCTGCACTGGAGGCCTCCTCCTTCTCCCGAACGCTCGAGGCTGGATGATTGGTTCCCGGGGGTGCAAGCCGGTCGTCGGCAGCCACCTCCGGTTCCATTCTTCCCGGAAGTGCATGAGGAGGTTACTAAGTCTTGGAAGGCACCTTTTTCTGCCCGAAACAGACTTGGTGCCTCCTCCGTCCTCACCACCCTCGACGGTGGGGCGGCCCAAGGGTATGTGGACATCCCCCCAGTCGAGCGCACTATTGCTATGCAGCTCTGCCCGCAAAGCGCCGCCGCCTGGAGAGGTAGTCCACGCCTTCCGTCCAGGGCCTGTAAGTTCTCGTCCACGCTGACGGCTAAGGCTTACAGTGCTGCTGGACAGGCCTCTTCCGCCCTGCTGGCAGCAGGAAACCGGCGCAGCCCGCCTCCACCCCTGCCAAGCCCGTGAAGCGCCAGGGCAGGCGGCGTCCCTGAGACGGGCGACCCAGAGATCTTGGATCCTGCTCTTCAGGAGATGGTGACCGCACCACTCCTTCCCCCAGAGGAGGGCCGGGTGGAGAATCTTTTTTTCCCGTTTTTTTCTGTTCTGCCACTGGCTACCCAGCCAGTGGTACCCAAAATGTCAATAAAAGAGCAGCTTCTTTTTGCCTCCGGGTCCCAAGAGGGCGAGAATGGCGGTGCACGAGACCCAGTCTCCACACGGCCGTCCCCCTCTCCTTTCGCCTATGGGCAGCAGGGTCCGGTTCAGGGACGCTATGCCTCCTCACGAGTCCCCTGCCCAGCTGTGGAGCCAGATAAGTGGCGTGCCGCGCACTCAGACCCCACCCTGGGACGCACGGCCTCCCGGGTTGGGTCCCTGTGTTCCACATCGCTTCCCCACTGCGGGTACGTCGGTGGCTTCCCTGGTCCCGCTTGTTCGGTCGCTGGGGGCCTGGTTAGCGCTCCCCAGGCCTTCTCGCTGGCTCATGAGAACCATCAGACTCGGCTATGCGATTCAATTCGCCCAGCGCCCTCCCAAGTTCAGAGGCACTCGGTTCACCTCTGTGCTGGACAGGGATGCTCCTGTCTTGCGTGCAAAGATCGCGGTCCTACTGGCGAAGGACGCGATACAGCCGGTCCCTCCAGCCGAAATGAGGTCAGGTTTTTACAGCTCATACTTCATCGTACCCAAGAAAGGCGGTGGGTTATGACCAATCCTTGACCTGTGTGTACTGAACCGGGCGCTTCACAAGCTCCCGTTCAGGATGTTGATGCAGAAGCGCATTTTTCAATGCGTCCGTCCTTTCGATTGGTTCGCAGCGATCGACCTCAAGGACGCGTGCTTTCATGTCTTGATTCTCCCTCGACACAGACCGTTTCTCCGCTTTGCGTTCGAAGGGCGAGCGTATCAGTACAAGGTCCTCCCCTTCGGGCTATCCCTGTCGCTTCGTGTCTTCACCAAGGTCGTGGAGGCAGCCCTCATTCCATTGAGGGAAGCGGGCATTCGCATTCTCACGTACCTCGACGACTGGCTCATATTGGCCCAGTCCCGAGCGCAGTTGTGCGAACACAGGGATACGGTGCTCAGTCACCTCAGCTGGTTGGGGCTTCGGGTCAACTGGGAAAAGAGCAAACTCTCCCCGGTGCAGAGGATCTCTTTTCTAGGCATGGAGCTGGACTCGGTCAACCTCTCAGCACGTCTCTCAGTAGAGCGTGAACAGTCGATGCTGAACTGCCTGGGGTCCTTCCAGCGCAAGACGGCCAGACGCTACATATGAGATCGCTTCAGCGTTGGCTTCATGACCGGGTCCCGAGATGGGCATGGCGACACGGCACTTACCGGGTTTCTGTCACCCCGTCACCCCGTTCGACCTTCAACCCGTGGGC
Organism: Sinocyclocheilus grahami; assembly: GCF_001515645.1. Taxonomy (NCBI): domain Eukaryota; kingdom Metazoa; phylum Chordata; class Actinopteri; order Cypriniformes; family Cyprinidae; genus Sinocyclocheilus; species Sinocyclocheilus grahami. The sequence continues at coordinate 761,738 of NW_015505358.1, read as the reverse complement.
AGATCTTGCCTTTCTTCGGACAGGGGTGTCCCTTGGGCAAGTATCCAGGCATCCAGGCATGTCAACAGATGCCTCTG
>NW_015505358.1:755637-760281 GCF_001515645.1 Sinocyclocheilus grahami | reverse complement strand
GTTCCACTGAAACAGTTTCAGAGGCTCCTGGGGCATATGGTATCCGCAGCCGCTGTCACGCCGCTCGGGTTGCTTCATATGAGACCGCTTGAGACCCGAGATGGGCATGGCAACACGGCACTTACCGGGTTTCTGTCACCCCGTTCTGCTGTCAGACCTTCAACCCGTGGGCAGATCTTGCCTTTCTTCGGACAGGGGTGTCCCTTGGGCAAGTATCCAGGCATGTTGTTGTGTCAACAGATGCCTCTGTCAGGGGCTGGGGTGCCATGTGCAATGGGATTGCAGCTGCGGGGCTCTGGTCGGGGCCCTGACTGCAGTGGCATATCAACTGCCTCGAGTTGAAATCGCTGCTACATGACAAGCATGTACTGGTCCATACGGACAACACTGCGACCATTGCGTACATCAACCACCAGGGCGGTCTACGCTTACGTCGCAACTTGCCCGCCATCTCCTACTCTGGAGTCAGAGGCATCTGAGGTCGCTTCGCGCCGTTCACATCCCAGGCGAGCTCGAGAATGGCGACTCCACCCCGAGACAGTCCAGCTGATTTGGAGGCGCTTTGGGGACGCTCAGGTAGACCTGTTTGCCTCCCCGGACACGTCCCATTGCCAGTGGTTTTTCTCCCTGGCCGAGGGGACCCTCGGCACAGACGCACTGGCGTGCAGCTGACCTCGGGGGCTATGCAAATATGCGTTTCCCTCAGTGAGCCTTCTCGCACAGACTTGGGCATTGGTGCGGGGCGCCTCGATAGCAGACATCTGTAGAGCTGCCGGATTCACGTTTGCGAGATTCTATAATCTCCGTGTAGAGCCCGTATTCTCTTGTGTACTCGCCTCAGGTAGGCAGTAACACTGGACCCGCTCTGTGTCGATCACGCTTGCTGCGCCATTCCCCTCTAAGGACCCCTATATGCGCTTTTTTGCTTCTCAGTTCAGTTCCCCATGGCGAACCCTGCTGGAGTTCCTCCCGTACTCTCGGCGGTCAGGCGTGGCGGAGCGCCAGACGCCAGGCTCAGCACTCGTGTGCAGGCCCAAGGTCAGCCCTTGTGCTTGTGTGTAGTGATTCCCCCTTCGGGCGATCCCACATGTGTACTCTTCCACTGTACGGCTCCCCTCACGGTAAGTCCGTGTCTTTCCCTGACAGTCGTTCTCTGCCATCTCTGTTGTGTAGTGATCTCACCCCAGGCAGGTTGAGTCTACCGCAGGGACTTCCATATGTAGCACTGCCCTGGGCCAGTCCATATGTGTATTCCACATGATACCTCCTATGCGCGGGATGTGGCTTCCGTAGCGTTCCCAACTGGGTACACGAGGGTTACACAAGTAACCGAGACGTTTTGCTTTCACAACGAAAGCGTCACACACGATCGCCTAGAGTGAGCGGTGGTGGCCTATAGTGAGCAGAGGCCAGCTCCAGGCATGACGAAGCAGATATCATTCTCTTTTGGAAGGCCAAACAAAGTAGTTTCACTTTCACAACGAAACACAGCGCCTTCACGACATGGCGGCGCCGGCAACAATACTACATCGAGAATAAAAGTTACGCCTTCATTCTTTGCGTGAACATTTGGGCGGCGTTATGCAAATCTTCCCACATAGTGACGTAGATTTGTGGGGGCGTGTTAGAACGAGCCATTTTAGGTAGGCGTGGCTGACTCTTAAATTTTATAAAGAATATCTCTTTGGATTTGAGACTTTAGTCTTTGCAACTTTACAGATCTTCTTTATGCACTAAGAGCTTGTAACACTCCAAAGAGAAATTAAAAATTTAATCGCATCATATGACCCCTTTAATGCCAAGGAAATAAAACATTTAATGTAAAAATATACATTAAATCTTTTAAAAATGAAAATACAAAAAAGTTGTAAGATTACGTAATATAACTTGCATCATCACAGTGTGTGAAAAGCCTCAATTCTTCTTTTTCATTATCCAAAGCAACTTATTTTATTACCAATCATCCCTTGGAGCCATATTCAAAGGTATAATAGTGAAAGCTCATGAATCACCGCTTTGGATGTTCAATACCCATGGGTTACCGGCCCTGATCTTTAACCACTAAGCTTTGACAGTCTCACAATAATCTCACTACCTTCAAAGGCTTGTATTTTTAGTTGCATCAGCTGAAAGAGTTGACGTTCCTCACCTGATACCTCCAGGAAAACCAACTCTCAGGGAAGCCATGACACAGGAGAACAGGCGGTCCGTCTCCCATGTCCACATAGTGGATCCTCACGCCAGGCTGAAAACCAGAGGAACACCCTTTTAATGACCCTTTCTATCAATAACACACTACCAATGAACTTTGGCACAAGTAAAACAGAGATAAGCATTATAAATGACCTTAATATTCACATATCCATGAGAGACATTTTCAGGATCACAAGAGGGTGGCTGGAGATCACTGGTGACCTGTTAACAGTTAAAGCCATTAAATGACAAATGTCACACAGGGAATTCAACTTATGTTTTTTCACTGTAAATTATAAGATGGCTTGTTCTTTTTTACTTCCAACAACTGTAAATTTAACAGTATTTTTAGATTTATTACAGTTTTTCCCTATATATTGTAAGGGAACTTGCCGTTAACCAATTAACAGGTATTTACCGTAGCATTTCTGCAGTCTTTTACCATTAGAATTGCAATCATTTTTTAAAGTGTATCGATGCAATCTTGGAATTATGTGGTTAAAGGTCAGAATTCCTCACCTCTATTCCTGTAAGATTCTGGATTTCCTTAAGAGCCTCAGTGATGTCCTTGACTTGAACAGCCGTCATTCCCAAAACTCCAGCTGCCTTGACACTTTCTTCATCCACATCTAGCCAGACTGCCTTAATCAAGTAAATTATAAGAGCATTTGGTTACCTCCTTAACTAACAGCTTTTGAATCTGCTGTCAATTTCCAATTGGAGAGCTTCTGAAGTGATTTACTGCACTTACTTCTTGAGGTTTAACCGCAAGTTTCTCGAGGGCATTGGTAAAGATATCTGGCTCTGGGATTCTGACACCAGCGTAGCAAGATCGCACAACCAGGTCGAAACGGCACTCCAATACGGAGAGAATCCTAGCGACGCCGTCTCTCTGATCAGTGTCATCCACCCAGATATTGGCCAGGACACAGGTAGCAATGCCTTAAAGGAAAAGTTCACCCAAAATTTTTAATTTGCTGAGAATGTAGACACCCTCGGGCCATCCCAGATGTAGATGAGTTTGTTTCTTCATCTGAAATAATTTGGGGAACTGTAGCATTGCATCACTTGCTCACCAATGGATCCTCTGCAGTGAATGGGTGCCGTCAGAATGAGAGTCCAAACAGCTGATAAAAACATCACAATAATTCACAAGTAATCCCTGCAGAGGATCCATTGCTGAGCAAGTGATGTAATGCTACATTTCTCCAAATCTGTTCTGATGAAAAACAAACATCTACATCTTGGGACGGCCTGAGGGTTTATAAAGTATCAGCTAATTTTCATTTTTGGGTGAACTATTTCTTTAAGAGATAAATCAACAATTCCTTTGAGAAAAAGATAAAAGGTTTATTTAAAACCACTCAAGTCGCAATGCGAAAGCAACATACCATGACGACGGAGGACAGCTGCAGCATCAAGAACCGGCTTATTGAATTCTACCTGCCCAACGTCACTGAAAAGCTTCTGAGCTGAGAACTGTGCAGGTAAAGACAGTCCCTGATCGGCCGCTACCTTCTGACACTCAGCTTCAAACTCAGGAATCATCTGACATGTGAAACCAGTGATAGATAAGCAAATATTTTTGTTGCACTAAAGCAGACTGCATGCAAACTGTCAATGTCATATGCATGAATACATTTTATAAATGAATGAAAATGACCTGAGTTAGAGTGACTTTTCCTTTCTCCAAGCAATACAGTGCATTCTCACTGCCAAGTTTTGCAATCACATTCTTTATGAAACCCCTAGAGCAAAACATATACCCTTAAACTGGTATTTTAATAGTTATGGAAATAAAATATAATATTACATGTAAAAGCAATATATATATACCCACACACACACACACTGCCGTTCAAAAGTTTGGGATCAGTAAGACTTTTTAAAGAAGTCTTTTTTTTTAAAGAAGTCTCTTATGTTCATCAAGGCTGCATTTATTTGATCAAAAATACAGAAAAAAACAGTAATTTTGCAAAATGTTATTACAATATAAAATAATGGTTCCTATTTTAATATCCTTTAAAATAAAATTTATTTCTGTGATACAAAGCTGAATTTCCATCACCCATTACTCCAGTAAAAAGTGTCACATGATCCTTAAGAAATCATTCTAATATGCTGATTTATTATTAGAATTATCAATGTTGGCAACAGTTGTGCTGCCAAGTTTTTAAAAAAAAATTGGAAACTGCGATACTTTTTTCAGGATTCTTTGATGTATAAAAAGTTAAAAAGAACAGCATTTATTCAAAATATAAATCTTTTCTAACAATATAAAACTTTGCTATCACTTCTTAACAATTAAACACATCCTTGCTGAATAAAAGTTTTAATTTCTTTCAAAAAAAGAAAGAATAGAAATGTACTGACCCCAAACTTTTGAACTGTAGTGTATATTGTTAGAAAAGATTTCTATTTTAAATAAATGCTCTTCTTTTTAACTTTTTA